>NC_133820.1:81399806-81550284 GCF_047830755.1 Zonotrichia albicollis | reverse complement strand
AAAGATGCAACACTCAGATCACTGTTCTGATTTTTTGAAAAGTATTTCTAAAGGTCTTCACAGCCTTGTTTTGGAATGGTAGATTGCATTGTTGTAAAACACACATGGATGGATGGCTGAAACTGTGGTCTGCATACACTAGGTGAAATGTATCTATTGACTTACAAGCTGGCTCCATGTGTCAAAATGCAATCCGGTATTTTTGTAATAATAGCTAGCAGTCATAGTTGTAAATTATTTATGGAGACTATTCAGTGCAAACAGGTTAGTGCACACATCCTCTTCAGCTTGACTGCCCTGGTTTTAGATCACTCAGACATTCAACTCCTTAGAGATCTGCTCTTATCATTGCAAACCCTAAAAAGGTACCAAAACTGCAGTCATTTCAGCAACTCAAAGCAGCTCAGCCATTTGCTAAAGTTCTACCTCAAGGTTCAGTGAATAAACACCATTCCTGCCCACCCCTTTCACACCCCACCCTGGCCCTGGCAATGTAAGTTAATACCAGACATGAAGAGAAATCGATCTCCAGAGCTGAGGCTCCTGTGTGCCTCGCTGTCTCTGCGCAGAAACATGGAAGAATGTACATTGCAAAGGCCACCGTTGAGCTTAACACAAAGTGACATTTCACTAATGCTGTGTTTCAGAGGACAGTGAAATTACAGCCACGCAAAGAGTACTTATGGTTAGATTTAAATGAGGACAGCGCCCTATTGCAATGCATTACACTGATTTTCCTATGCACCGGGGTATTCAACCACATTAGAATTTTATCCTCACTGGTCCATTTCCACCAGCTGCACCTCCCTATACAATCAAAAGACATGGGTTATAGAATTTTGGATTTAAACAATTCGGTGCCAGACAGAACTAATCTGCCACATACAGAAAAATTCAAGGACTTGACTGCTCTGACAGATACAACATGTCAAAATATTTACTGCATACTAGTCACTCTCTAGGAAGAGTTTAGCTAGAAAGAACTTATTTGCCACAAAATATTTCTGATAGTTCTGAACTTCAGCTCTGCTCAGCCACTAATTTATAATGGAATAATGTATTATAATGTTTTATAATATATTAATAGCACTGACCTCTACAAGTTATGCGCAAACTTTCTTGCGGACAGTTTTGTTAAGGGCCATCTTCTCCTCATTCTCATGAATTTGGATTTTGGCCTTTGCCATCCATGACATTAGGCAAAGAGAGGACCCTAACTGTTTAGGCTGCAGAAAGACAAAAAGGGGACATACAACATAAAAAGACAGAGACAACAGACATTATTTCTTTACAGTCGACATTATTTCTTTACAGTCCTTTTGCCTCCTTGCCTGCTGTTGTGCAGCTAACACCAACACCAATTGCTCCAACATGGGTCCCCTTGGGCCAAGAAGAAAGTTGCTGTCCACATATAAGCAGCTGCTTACAGACTAGCCAAAAGTAACTCCAAGGCATATTCTCAATGAGAAACTTGCCTGGGGCTGAGGAGATTAAGCAACTGAAATCAGCTCTTCCTACTCGCTCACACCTCAGAGCTCCTCTTGTCACACAGACAGTCTCCAGGGGAGGGTGCAGGGCTGCTAATGCTCACCCTCCCCAGGGAATTTGTCACCAAACCTCACGCAATTTCCAATGTAGATAGGGGAAAAAAGTGCTTTGGCAAAGACATGGCATGCGCCCATGAAGGATGGAGGTGTGCCCAATTAAATATGCACATTGTGGCATGATGACAAAGGGTAAACATGCTGCAGCAAGTAGCTCTGTCTGCAAGAAGGAGAGTTGTCACAGCACAATGCAGGTTGTGTGTGACATGTGGCAGTGCCAGCTAAAATGTGGTTCTAAGTTCCTGTCTCCAGTGGCATGACAATGGTCCTGGGTTTCAAATGGACCCCATAGCGGGAGGTCAAAGCTTATGCATGCCAGAAACTACCACTACATTCACTCTTTCCTTTTTTTATATTTTCTTTTTTCTGGTCCTAACAATAAAACTTGATCACTGAGAATATCGGGCAGAAATTCTGTCTGGAAACGCACACAGTTAACTCTGACTTTCCTCTGTATTATAGATTTAATATCAATGAGACAAAACAAAAGACCTAAAAGCAAAGACAGGGAAAAAACCCCACAGAAATAGATATATTGAAGAAGTTATATATATTTAAATTTATAATTACTGAAATAGAATTATAAAATTGCCCAGTTAATAAAGGCTGAAAAGTAAAGCTTGCACCCTGAATACATTTTGCAGAAGTCTGGGAAGAGTTCCACAAATCATAAGCAATTTCTGGGGCAGATTTCAGGCATAAGTACAGAATTATAGAATAGATAAGGCTGGAAGGGACCACAGTGGGTCATCTGGCCCAACCTCCCTGCTCAAGCAGGGTCATCCCAAAGCACATTGCACAGGACTGGGACCAGACAGGTGTTGAATGTCTTCAGTGAGGGACACTCCACATCTTCTCTGGGCAATCTGTTCCAGTGCTTGGTCATCCTCACAGTGAAGAAGTTCTTTCTCATATTAAAACTGGAACAAGTAACAAATAATGAAAAATAAAAGTGTTTTTCCTCATTTCTGTTCTGGCTTTCATTACCAAACCAAACAAACTGAATCTGTACTTTCAGTTAAGCATGCAATTCCCTCTGCCCGAGTGTCTGTTTATAGCTCCATGTCAAACCAAAACATCTCAGCCTGGGGAAAAAGCTCAGGGCAGGAGGGTGTGAATTCAGATTATACTGCACAAATCCTTTCTGTGAGTATATTCACCCCATGGGTCTCACTGCTAATTTATCTGTAATTCTTCTTTAGAAAATGGAGAGACACCAGCATCTTCCCAGGGACATTTATTGCACCTGAGAAAGTAGCAGAAATGTATTTCCTTCTGCAGGCGTCAGAGGGCAATTCTGTCCACATATTATCTGGAATTGCTTTTGGAGCTGCCCACATTTCTCTGTCCCTACAGTAGGATATTTCAGTGACTAAGATAAACTGGAATTGTTAAAGGCTGAAGTTAGATAAGAACATTTCATCCTGGTGATTCAATCTGCATGAATGGAAGTACTTTATTTCAACAGAGATGGGCCATTTTGCTCCTGTTCCAGTTTGGAATTTACCTCATGTATTTTTTGTTTTAATGAGAATTCCTTTCCAATTGCAAAATTAAAGGCACTGAAACTGTTTTGAAGATTACCTTCAGCTTTTTTATGAGATTCCCCAAATGTAATTTTGTAGCTTCTTCAGACTACAGTACTTTATTTTTTTTTTATTTTTACAATACATGGTACTGAAATAGAGTATAACTTTTAAACTGAATTTCAGTGTTTTAAAATACCCTTTTCTGCAAAAATAATAGCCTGCTCTTATTCATATGTAACTAAGTAGCAACAAATACAGATGCCCAAATAATTTCCTTACACTGAATGTTTAGACTGGCTTTATAAACTCTAGAACATATTTGACATTTCTGAGGCAGATGTTTGGCAATGTTTAAAAAAAGGAAAGAGTTCTTCATATGAGATTTTGAACATTAGATAGTTTAAAAGTTTAAATAGTGCTGAGAAGGATTATTAGTACTCTCACATATGCTATGTGAGTATAATATATGCTCACCTAATTGTAATATCTAAAGACCAGTTTAAGAAAAAAAAAATTCCAAAACACTGACAAAAATATGGAAAATGCAGCAAATTTAAGACAACTCAAATGTTGTCTCCATACTTCTAGTCTGAGTAACTCAGCCTCTAGTGTTCAATAGCATTTTCTGGATATAAAAATGTATGTGTGTATATACATGTGCATCAGTACTCAGGTATGAAGGTCTAGGCTCATATATGATAATTAAATCTTTTAGTTGCTTTCCCTCTTTAGCACAAGGAATTTATATTACATTGAAGCAAGACCTTACAGCAATGCTAATGCAGAAAGCTAAAGAGGTTAATATCCTCAGCAGACAGTATCATTTCATCAATAAGAGAACTATTCAATGACCCTGTATTGGAGTGAACTCAGCATAATCAATTAGCTTTGTCAAGTAAACAGATCTGTCCCTTTGGCTGCTGTGTAACTTGATATTTCTTCCTGTTCTTAGTGACTCTGTGAATGGGGAAATAAAATACCCTGAAATTATACCAGCCCTGGCTGAGGGAAGAGAGCTATT
This sequence comes from Zonotrichia albicollis, assembly GCF_047830755.1. NCBI lineage: Eukaryota > Metazoa > Chordata > Aves > Passeriformes > Passerellidae > Zonotrichia > Zonotrichia albicollis. The sequence continues at coordinate 81,546,130 of NC_133820.1, read as the reverse complement.
TAAAAAACTGTTTCACTGAAAGTGTCTGTCATTCTTAATCAGAGGTTTTTGTCTTCCAGCAGAGAAGGGCGGTAGGACAGGCCTCAGCCCAGCACCACAGAACACTTAAACAAAAACAGCATTTTCCCTGTTTAGATGAATTAGATGCAAATCAGTTGGCAATCAAAATAAAATAATGTGGCCTGCACCACTTGACATATCCTACTTGAGTAATTTTCTTCACAATTTACCATCCTTTGCTTGCTTTACCATTTTTCTTTCACTTGTTCTTGTTTTGTTTTTTAAAGAAATGATAATGTAATTACTATAACACTAATTTGAAAGTAATGATTTCTATGCACTTAGCAGGCTCTGAGACACAATCTATGATAGGTCATGAAACAATGGTCTCAGACTGGACTCGTGTAGTTTGCATTATGAAAAAAAGGATGAGAAGGAGAGATCATTACTCTGCATAATTAGCAGGCTTAATTAAAAAATGGCCTGAGATATCAGCTGTAGCATCAGCTCAACAAACCCCCTAGGGCTTGTTCATAGATTCTGCTGCACTCTGATTATACTAGTATGAATCTAGAAATAGCCACTTGGAATCACTGTCTCAGAAGGGCATTTGCTAAGTGCTCATACACTGTTATTAAATCGGTTTGTTTGGCACAGTTTTGTAAAATGATACAGGCTTTTAGACCTTTAGCAATTTGAAAAGAAAGCATGGTCAGCAAGGTGGAGTAATTCACTCTGTCGCCTTTCAGTGTTCTTCCTTTCTATTAAATGAAGGCCTTCAGAAATTTATTTGTCCAAATTTCTCAAGTTCTATAAACCTTAATCCATTTGGGTTTGTCAAACAAGCTCAACTATGAAAGCTTGAAAAAATTAAATCACCTCAGGTTTGAATATCTACAGTTCAAATAAAAGTGGACTGCAATTTGAATCTCTTTGTACTCTTTAGATTTGTGATAGTCACATAACACCATATTTAAACTTTAACACCTCTCTTCTGGTTTTAATTTTGCCCATGATGGATGACACATAATTCTTCTTTCAGAGGCGTAGTAAAACCTTTCTTGCACACCACTGACTGTTTTTGTGAGACAGGAAAGAGTTTTTGTTGAATAAAATGGTGGATTAATAGCAGTTAGAAACATAAACAGACATGTTAAGGATGCAGGATTTTCCCGAGTCAGTGAATTAAGCATTGGTTGGATCTGGTCAGCACATAATTGTATAAAGTGCAATGTCACTGGGGGACTAGAGCTGCAACCTGATCCAGTGGAAGCCCACATAATGGGGGCTGGAACTTGAGGATCTTTATGGTCCCTTCCAGCCCAAACCATTTTATGGTGACTCTACGATCCCATGATGACGATGATTTAAAGATGAGTCCCCTTTGATAGGTACACACTGGCAGTTGAAAAGCAATTTTAGGATCATTTTAGGAAGGCAGACAACTAATGTCCCTTTTCAAAGGACTTTTGTAGGCTGACCGTGGGGGAGGCTTTTATGATTATTTCTGTTATTTTTATTTATTTTATAGAGCTCACTATTTTATAGAGCTTACTAAGAAGGAAACCAGAGATACTGTTTATTTAACAGTAAATATAACTTTGAATTCTTTCCTGCAAAATGTCTGGGGCTATGGACATGCACGAAATAGGCTCAAATCCCTCAGCCCATGACAGTGGACACTGTAACACTCCACGGGAAATGGGAGAACCTCCATCACCCTGGGGCAGGCTGGGCACATCACCCCCCCGTGAGGCTGCCTGCCAGCCCTGGAGAGAGGGCACTCCCATCACTGCTGCTCTCGCGCATCAGGAACCTGTCCTCTCCAGAGACCCATCCAAGTACAAATCCCATTAAGATATTTAGATAATATGGTAAGATGCTTCTTCTTATGCTGAGCCATTCGAGGTGATTAGACAGGGAAATCCTCGCTATCTATTCGAGAAGGTTTCTGGCATGTTTAACATCTTGGGAACATATTTTTGTGTTTCTTTAGGTTAAAGATATCCTCCTAGGAACCCATCTATCAGAAGAAGGAGGAACTAAGGAGTATAAGTGTCTGGGGAACAGACAAAATTTCTATTCCATGGGAGAATACTGAACCAACAAAGTCCTGAAAGGGAAAGAGATATCTCACGTGATATATTTCTTACTGTTGAGTACAATTAGTGTGCTTTCCAGCACGAATGGCAGAGATTCCCTACTCCTAACTGAAAGGCATGAAGGAAAAGTAAAAAACACCAAGAAAAATGACTGAGGAATAAATCAATATGAGGTGAAAGGTCAACAAGCAGCCTGCTGGTAGTCTGCCAAGGAGTATTTAATACATCCATATGATATTATTCACGCTTTTAAAAAATTATGTCAGAGACAGAGATGCAGTGATGCAGCATCTCTGTCTCAGTGAGAAAACAGGCTTTGCTGAGAAACGTACACTGATCTAAAAGTAGAGTTTATCCCTAGAGCTTCAACACCCCTTGGGGGTTAGCCATTATTGCAAATGCAATGACAATCTTTCAATACAGACAAATTAGCTATTTTCTAGAGAGCTAATTCAGTTCTTCAAGTTACATTAATTCATCACAGTTTAATTACTGCTAAAATTATACTAATTCGAATTAGAGGTGGCAGTCTTGTAACACATGTTATTGGATACCTCATGTGAATCCTTGAAAAATAACATTTGTTCTGTTAGAATAGGATATAATAATTTCCAACTACAAGGACGCACTCCTTTGATAAAGATTTTTAATAGCTCATAGAAAAAGTGGTTTCTACAGTTTTCTCTCTTCACCCCACCCTTCAGACTTTTTCATAAGCTGTGGTTTAGCCTTTTCTCTGGGATGGAGAGTGTTTCTTGGCATCTTTAAGCTCACATTTAAAACTGCTAAGTTTTCTTTAATTAAAGTACTGCTCTAATTACAAGGCAAAGAAATTACAAGGCAAAGAAATAAAACTAAAAATACTTCAAAAATAATTCAGATATACCTATATTTCCCAAATTGAACTGGATCGGTATTCCAAATGTAAAAGGCTTGACTTGAAAAAAAAGTGGATAAGAAAAGCATGGAAACCATCCCTAAAATGCCAGGAGAGTGAACAGAGACATATATGTAAGCTCCATTTAGAAAGATAAAAAAAGAGGAGAGAAATACACCTCCTGGGTCAACACAGATACTTTTGAAATGAGCCTTTTCATAAGTGGATCAAGTTTCTGTTTTAGAACTACTTGTAATGTGAGGCTTTCCCCACCAGTACTTGTGCTGAAAAGCTGTTGCAGTGTTTTGTTTTAATGTGTGAACTTTCTCTAATTTCCAACTAAGTTCAGTCTGAGTGACTCTTAGTGCACACCTTCTTTAGAAAGCACTGCCTGCCTTAACAGCCCTCTTGACAGACCCAGAACAATATTTTTCCCCTTTCATCTTACTAGTCTTTGTCCATATTTTTTTCCTTTCTTTATTTTCTTGATTGCGCTAACAGACCTACTTGCACTTATAACTGGCTGAATTCCTCTTTTTGAAAACTGGGGGAAGCAGAACTGCATTTGATATTTCATTTCTCTCCCAAGTACCTTGTATGGATGACCCAACAGCTCTTTTTTCCTGTGGGGAATATCTCTGCCACACAGTTGCTTGCCTTTGTCCCAGGGAGAGCCAGCTGGTGACTCACAGGCATTGAGCAATCAGTCAGCAGCACACGGATCTTTATTCTCAGTCTCTCTCATGTGGTGAACTCACAGCTTGTAGTTGAAGTTCTTCTTATCAGTCTCCTCCATGAATCACTCTGTTTTGCTCCATTGAACTGAATAACTCTGAATCTTAAACGCAGTATTTTTAACCCTTGTGTTTCAGGATTGGCATTAAAAAACACATTTAATAAGGAAATTTGCCGGGTCTCTAATGAGCTTATCTGATCTAAAGCCTAATGATTTCTAGGCACTTAGACACTGGCTTTCATAAAGAAAAAAATAAACAACTCTCTTTACTCTTCAAGTTGTAATTTAGAGTTCTATCCTCTAAACTCAAGTACAATGTACAGCCATTTTTTCACCATTTGGAGCATTTCTTGTCTTCTTTATTTCTTCAGATGTCTGCTTTCCAAATTTTAAGAAAAAATCTGCATAAGAAACCTCTAGAAAGTTCCAGAGGCAATCTTCTCTTCGTTAAATCTGTCTGAGATGAGCTGACCTGCACACATTCTTAATGTAACAGAATAAGTCCAAAGACCTGGGATTTGAAGTACTAGATTGAGAGGACAAATGGCTGCAAACAAAGTTATTGAGAAGAAAAGGTCTGGTTTTGGTTCAAACTTTTTTATTAGGACATCAAATAAATAACAAATATCTTGTGTGATTCATCTCATCTAACTTTAGCTATTTAAAACCTATTGGTGTTATCCTATGTGGTTTTCTAGGCTGCTTCTATAACCAATGGAAAGAGACTACTGTGTCCTTCCAGCCTAAAATAGGTGTTTAAGACAGATAGCATTTAATGTTTTATGATTCATTCAGTTTTCTGGTTTCATTTTTCCTATCTTTAGATTGTGTAGAAGCTCATCTCTTTCTTCATTGACTATAAAAAGAGTGTGTCCAATTAGTACAGACCTTCCTGAGTAACTTGGGGACAGGAAAGATAGACAAGATGAACCTCAATCTTTGATCTAACACGTTATTTGAAATAGGAATGGTAATTAAGGTCCGTGCTGGTGCTTTTGAAAAATCCAACCTTCCGCTTTAATGAAGCAAAATAGCTTGAAATGAAACAAAGAAAAATGAGCTAAAATAGCAGACTGTTCAAATGGCCAAGAAAGAGACTTGGAAAATGGTGAGCCATTTTAGAAGGCCAATCTACAAATTTAACCCTCAGAGAACTCAATAAGTGTGAAAATACATGCAAAAAATAAAAGTTAACTTGAAAGTCAGAGAAAATTTCCCTTCGTGAGAAAAAACATCAGAGCATTAATTGAAAATTACAGTTCTGCAGAATCTGGGGGGCTCAAAGTGAGAAAATTTAGGATGTTTCTTTTGAGACCAAGTCTGAGAGCTATTTGGTACATCAAGGACAGGTTGCTCTGGGGCAAGTAGTAGCTGCTCCTAGTGAGTCACTGGAAGCTATACAGGCTTGTTTGAAAATGTTTAAGTCACAGGGTCAGATGCTGGTAGGGTACCATTCACCTTGACCCAAATTTAGCCTTCCAGAAGTCATGAGTTTTAGGCAAAACTCTGTCTACTTCCATGAGAGAGGGGAAGAATGAGAGGAAGAGAGAAAGATTCAATTATTTGCAAAAAAAACCTTCCTACCTATTTAATTTAAATATATGGAGATCACAAGTGTAAGATTCAAATGCAACTGGTTTTGTCTGCGTTGTGAATCAGCGCTTCACGCTGTTTAAAAGAACGGCCTAAAACCAAAACAGAGACCATAGTCCAGCACAAGGAGGGTGGTGCACCACCACCATCACAAATCCACAATTAACTGACAGAATCCTATTAAATTTGATAAGCTTCTGAGCCCCTTGAAGCATAGAAACCACACCTCCTAACTCATTGTTTTATGCACCATCCAAGACCACAAGCCACTGAGGAAATTTGAAACAAATTATCACTTCAGTTTTAGAAATTCCCCAACTATGGTCATAATTTTTTCCAAAATATTATTTTATAGTTTATTTTTGCCTGTGCTACTTATTTTGATAAGTTTTATTAAAGTATAAAATTATTTATTTCAAACAGAACAACCTTTCTGATAATAGCAGAATAACAATGCAGCATCCACAAATACAAAGGAGATGGATATAGTAATGTTAGTGTCTGATTTCAGCTACATTAAAGATGTTGGCAAGCTTCTAAATAAAAAGGGAAAAAAAAAGATTCGTTAAAATTTTACAGCTAGACTCTTCTATGGTTTGCATCTCAGAGTCTAGCCACACCTGTGAATAGCAAAGAAACATTTTGCTTCATAGGATGAGCCAGCGCCTCTGCATCCTGCAGCCAGTTTATTCTGTTTCTGCAGTTTCATCAATCTCCAGGGCCTCTGCACAGTATCAAGTTAGCAGAAGATGTGTCAAGGGGCACACCCCAGAGCTCTGTGTGCCAAAATTAGGAAAATCTATTGCACTTTACAAAAACAGAGCCACTGCTGCACAAGGTCACCACACATTAATAACGGCAACTTTGTGCCTCTGGAATTTTAATCTTCGTCAGAAATACTTGGGTGGAAATCAGTAACTTGTATTCCATTACTAGCATGGATAATGTAAAGGTACTAAATTAACCGCGTTTACAAGAATGGTCTTTTTGTTAGCTATGACATGTTCATGCATGAAAATCTTGAAGCATAAATTAATGCAGAGCATAATTTTTTGTTGCTAACATACCTCCTGTGGAAATGCTGAAGAATCAAATTCTCAAGTACCCATAAATGGGTATGAGAAACTTCATTTCAAGGTCTCTTTCTGACTAGTTTTCTGTTTCCTGTTAAAACAAGTGGCATTTTTTTCCTGTTCAGAAAGCCAGGATTTGCAATGCTAAATTACTCCACAGGTGTATTATATCCTGTAGTCTTCCCACACCGATGTTGTCACAAGAAACAAAGATTTCCATAACGGGCACTAAGTTCATTGCACAATGCTGGTTAACTTAAAAAAAATCTTTGTGGTTGCCTCAGACAAAATTTGTCTTTTAACACGAGGAAGAAGCACTATTTATTTTGAAGACTTCTTGACTTGTTCTCTCCATTTGGTCTGTTTTATGATTACAATAGTCATTTGTTACCGTGTCATGCTGAGAGCTCATGTGACAACCCTCACATACCTGGCTTATGATACCTCACTGATCTGTAACACAACACCACAAGTGTCTGTCTTATGTGTAGTTATTGCCTCATTCCTTTCCTCAGTGGAAAAGATTTTGCAAATTATTTACATACATATGTGTATGTATTATTTATACTTGTATATTTTTAGATTCATAGATTTTTAACTACACAAGGGACTGTTATAATCATCTATTGTGACCTCTTGCACAACACAGTGATTCCTTCAGGAAAACCAGCAAGCTAAGCTGTAGCTTATTTTTTAGCAAAACATCTTATTTTGAAGACTGCATACAGAGATATGTCACATTCCTACGTAAATATGCTATACTGTGTATTTTAGAAAGAAACTTTTTTTTAATTGTATTTGAAACTGAGAGCTGAAAATAGAAACTGCTAGACTTTTAACATACAAGTTTGCAGACAATCCCAATGTGCCAAGCATTGCAATAGAAATTTCTTGCTGTGGTTCAAGTGTGAAACACTTGCAGTCAGCATTACAAACTTTGCAAATGAGAAACCAAAGCATGAATACAAACATTACTGTTCAGAAGGGCAAGCATAGCATGTGGCAGGCAGGACTTGCTCAGGATATTAGAGAGGGCTCTATATCTCTGAGGTTTGCATTATTATAGTTTACACCAGTGCCAACTTCTTCAAAGCACAGAATTTACTAACCATTTGAACTGTTCAAACACATTTTAAACCATAAAAAATCCACAGCATGTTGTGAAAATCATACACTCTGCACATATGGAGTCCAATCTCATGGACAGACTGAGTTCAGAGTTTGCAGTGGGAACATTGCAAAGTGACTTTTCCCATTTGTGGATACAGATATTCCATCAACTGAAAATATCTCAAAGGAAGCACCTTAAAATATTAAAATTGTCTAGTCTTATCATATGCCATTTTAGCCTGGTTTCCTTCATCAAGTTCTGTGGCATCCTTGAACTTCAAGGTGCAGCTGAGGAGAGGAAGTCTTTGTATGAACAGGCACTTCTCCAGACTCTCATATTTTCTCAAAGTGAGAGAGAATAGCCTAATCCTTGCTGTTGGCTTAGTCTGAATTGTTCTTGTGACAATACTTCACTTTTCTCTAACACATGAGCTCTAAGGAGATAAAAAGCTAGCTATGGCAAGTTGCTGTAAGCCATAGGGTACAACTGCTTTCAAAAATGACAGTGATGAGCACAGGTCTTTGACTTTACATACTGGATTTCGATGCTCTACAGAAGTTCAGCTGAATAAGCTCTGAGATGTCTGGCAGAGAAGTCATTGTAAAGGAATTATCCTTTGCAAAAGAACTAAGATTGATATTTCTAACCACAATTTTCTAAAATTACTACTTTTATTTAGCCCAAGTAGAAATGTCAGATAAGTGTGACATGCACCTCCACTGCAGGACTTCTGAAATTCCAATCTAGAAATATTGGATTTGATTGGAAAAAAAAAAAGCACCCACAACTGTGCAGAATAAGAAAAATGTCTTCATTTTAAAAGAAATTTATGCTCTGCTAGATACTCCTCTCCAACTACAGAAAACCAACTGCAGGAACCCAAAGAATTCCACTGTCAACCAGTGTTACCCTAAAGTTGAAAACAAAAGCAAAAGAAGGACACATTTTGATTCTGAGGACAATAATAATTAATCTTAGCAATAAAAATAACAGCAGCTAGACTATTATGCTGTGAAGATCATATCCTACAGCTGTATTAACTCCATGGTTACTTGAAAGGTAAATGAAAAGATAGAGTGGCCTAGATGAGAGAGGTGATCCTGGATATATAGATTTCTTTTCTTCTAAAAGTAAAGAGAAAATTTTATGACAGTCAAATGTACATTTAAGCTGGAAACTCCAAGTTAAATCTAGATACTTGGGATTTTGAATCTGAATTGCTAATAGGGAGAGAGGAAAGCTGTTTAAACTATTTTTATTCAGTGAATTAAACCAATATATCACAGAGACTACACAGACTGCAAGACTCTACTGAGAAAATGCTATACCTATGCAGGAAATTTCAAGAACTGTAACAAACATTGAAAAATCTTCATATTCTCACCATGCCTCAAATATTTGAAATTCACCTGAGCATGTTCTATTCCTAAGATCCTGCTTCTGCTTTAAAATCTTTTAAATATGGGAAAATAAAAAATAAACACACTCACACACAATCTGATTAGATCTTCCCAGTCAAATTAAGTCCTGCATTCCCATGTAACAAAGTTTCCCCAAAAAATAATTAACCTGAGTGACAGCTGCAACATTTTTGAGTCTTCAGTTTTAATGCACTAAATCCCATTTTAAGGAATTATTTATGTAATTATTAAATGGGCCAGTAAGACACCTGAACTGTCTTCCACTGGCTACAGAGGTATCTGTGGTGTGAAGATGGTGCAAGATTTTTGTGTTTTCCCCCGTACTGAGAGCACCAGCGCTGGCCCCACTGTGGTGGGTTGCCCTGATGTACTGAACACACCCATCTGTAAGCTGTAGGGAAGAAACAGGCTTTCAAAAGAGGAGGAATCTTTTATGTTTTTACATGATGACAGCAAAATCATAAGGCTGCAAACTGAAGGACAAAATATTGCTGTTAAGAGCTCACTGGATTGTTAAAAGCTATTAAGAAAATGGAAGCTATTAACATCATGCCAAAAAATGGTTCAATAAAGTGGTCTAATGTGAAATTGAGATACTTTGTACTACTCTAACATGATCATACAACTAATGAACTGCAAATTCTTCAGCAGAAGATGATGTCTCCCACCATGTGCACTACACCCTCAAAATGCACATGGTTGGGATTATGTGCAGATTTTCTGTAGATGCACCCTGTGGGTTGTACACCTACATTGTAAGAGTAAAGTCCCAATCCTGTACTCCTTTTGCAGGGGAAAATCCTTCAAAGTCCAGTTATCAGTAAGGATCAGTAACTAGAAAACTCTTAAAATCTTCAACCCATCAACCCTCAGTAAATATCTGCCTTGTGCACACTGTCTTTTACTAGAAAGGGAACAATTAGCCTTGAAATCTCAACTAAAGGTTCCTTAAGCTCTTTTTAAAGTATTCTTCATTATACTATATTGGCCTAAGCACATTGTGTGCAAAATGAATAAAATATATTTCAATTTATGTGGTTTATATACTGAACATAATAGTAATATTATAAGAATATATATATAGTAATTTTTCTTTTAATATCAACTACAGATATTTTATACATCTGTGAAAATTATAGCAGCAAAGCATTTTAAAATTTATTCTCTAAAAGAACTTCAGTTGGTTACCAAAAGGCAGTTTTGAACCTGGAGGTTTTCTGCAGATGGTTAAATTGCTGTCTGGAAACAATAATGAGAAACACCATAAACCAGATTTTCAGAGAGCTTCATAACATGTTATCAGTGCTACCAGTGAATTGGTGCAATCAGCCTCTCATGGCTGAAAGCAATTGCAGTTTTCACCAGTGATCTCCCTTGTCAGGTCCCATTCTAAGACTCTGCGCTCCTTTGGCACCCAGAGTATTAAGACAAGGAGACATGGAGGCAAAAATAGAGACACCCACAGTAAAGAAATCCAGCTGAAATTATTCTTCTGTGGTTTCCTGGCATTTAAATTCTGCCCCTTTTATTCTAAGTAGTGCCAGTATAAAACACATTATGTCCTCCCTATTTTTCTGTGAAAGAAAAGTCCGCAACATAAGAGGAAGACTTGTAGAAATGTGCTGACCTGAGATGCAACAACTGAGAAATTCTAAGTTCTGATTTCAATTTTTGCATGCTCTTCCTGGCCTAAAACTTCTGAACCTCTCAATGTGAAACAATCCTAACCTCAAAATAGTACATATAATACTAGCCAAACTATCTTTTGCTAATTATTTATTTTAGTCTCTCCAAGATAGAAAGGAATTAGAGTGCTTTGATGAGAAATAATGGTCAAATATATTGATCTGTACTGCAAGATCTGCAAGTGAGCCCAAAATGAAATTATCACAATTTAAAATCATATAATGTAAGTATTGACTGTCTGCAAACTAATTCAAATGTGCCCTAACCCAGAACAATGACTGCTAGGAGCACTGGAACTGGGCCAATTGACAAATTGTTTGGATGAATCCTATTATTAGACAATTATTCAACAGAAATAGAATGGAACCATCAGGTTAATTCTGATGACCAAACACTGTTTTAACAGAACAAGCTACACAGTTATTTCTTTTGCAATAAGGTGATGTTCCTTGAGGTCATAAATGTGCCTTCATATGCTTGGTGTGCTTCATATGCCCATGTACGTATGTAAAAACATGCTTAGATGCGTACTTAGTTGGCAGACATGGACTGGCAGCTATACACTCGAACAGTACACATGCAGTGCATTTAATCAGAGCTGTGAACAATGTACAGCCAGAGCAGATTGATTAGGAGGATTTTTACAGGTTCACCGGAAGCCCTCAATAGCCCCTGACTATAATCAAAGCTTTAAATACAATAGCAGGAATTGAGTAGGAATTGAGCTGGCACCAGAGAGGCTAACTCTGCACATCAATACTTAAAAATAAAAGTTGTTGTGTGAAAAGGCGTGCTAAGCTGGAGAAGTGCCAGCTGTTGAAAGCCTGCATTTAAGGCTGAGTCTAAGGACTGCCAGAGTTTCTGAAGGAAAGCTGGAAGAGCAGAGGATAGGTCTGAAAAAGCAGCCCCTACCCACTGTGGTAAGGCTCAGACTGGCACTCTGTCACCTGTACTCCACCTGTGTCAGCCTGAGCTTAATTTTCCTGCTCCCCATTAATTCATCTAAGAAGGATACTTCCTTTTCTCACAAGATGTTGGATACCTCCACGTGAAAATACAAGAGAACACATCAACATGTTTTCAGAGCGGTGCTGAGGAATTACAACAATTCTTAATACCTGACCTGCCCTGATAAATGCTGTGGCCCTGATCCTGTAAAGAGCAGTACATGTGCTCAAATTTACATGCTGTAATTAAACCCAAGGAGACTACTTTAAAAGCCTAGAGTTAAACAAGGAAAAGTTTGTAATGTGAAGTCTTATCTTTCATTAGAGCTGCAGATATAATTGGAGAAAACAGGCAGACTTTCTTGCCTACAAGCCCTGTTGCATGTCTTCAGGACTTGGCAAATGGCCAGGTCTTTGCAGGATTGAAGCCCAATGTTATTAGCAGTGTTTCACTAGGTATAAACGCTCTTGTAAAAGGAGCTTATTAAAAACTTGAGTTTCTTTGCTTAGAATCCTTCACAAAACAACCAAAAGTTACATCTTATTCTCTATCTGAATTCTTGGATCAGTAAGAACAATATGAAAATATTGTAAAGAGTCAGTTTGATCATTGGTTGCAGGATGTTTTGTGTTGTTAAAAAAATACTTAAAAGTAAACTGAGCCAGAGCATGTGGGAGAAATTGACTCTACAATCCAGCATTTACAGGTGGGTTATGGAAGACAAGCATTGAAGCCTCTGGTTCAGCAAACAGTCCATTCATTTTATAAAGCAGAACAACATCAAGGAGATTAGTGAGTCCTACTTTAGAAGAGCCAAAATCCTGGTGATGAGGATTCCTTGGGAAGTGGGATTCATATCCCCTTTGCAAAGTTGGGAGGCCCTTTGACTACTTCTGAACCATTCTAAACCATGCACCTGTGGGCATTTCTGCCTACAGAAATAGCTCATTCCTTTTCAAAATTATCATACCATTAAAAACAGATATCTACTGCATTTCAAAATCTCTTTTAAAAACTATGAGAGCTGAATTTTGAAGTAAATTCAGGACTTTACTAATTTTTGCCTCTCGTTCCTTCCGATAAAGTCTGTCTGTAGTAAATTCAAATCAATCCGTCTCTGCCTTTAAACACATGATTACAGCCGTCTCCCACCTTGAAAAAGAGCCATGAATATGAACAAATATCTGCTTCAAAGATTTGACACAGAGCTGGGTAAACTTATTACATTATTTTCACCAGCTTCATTGAGCTTGGGGTCACCCCAACAGGTGTCTATTAAAGATGCTGAAAACCATGAGATAGGGTCTGTTTCTCAAAATATGAGGATGGAGATGGGAATGCCTGTGATCAAGTCCAATGTAATTGTCCTGACAACATCTCCAAATTCAATGGGGATTAACTCTGCATAGATATGCACCAGTATGGTCCACACAACAATCTAACTTTGATAAATGTTGAAAGAGAACCTCCAGTTTCATCAAAAAGCACATTATCTCAAGTGTTTGGCTTTCTGAGCTGCAAGTGCACATGGCTGGGTCATGTCCAGCCTCTCATCCACCAACATCCCCAAGTCCTTCACTGCAGGGCAGTTCTCAGTCTGCTCAAGCTCAGCCTGTGTTGATACTGGTATGGCCCTGACCCAGGTACAGCACCTTAATATCTTCAAATGCTTCACCTTTATCCCATTTACAAATTGAGCCTGGTTAATCACAACAGACAATGAGAGACAGAGGGAAGAGATTTCTCTCCCTATGAAGGTAAACCATTAATTTCCTTAGAAGCAATTTGTCAGCCCTTGATCACTTACTGGAAAGCACTGATTCAATTAGCCATAAAGACTTTTTCAAGGAAAACACATTTTGTTCAATGAGAACAGAACTTAGAAAAGGATGCAAATATTGAAATTTGGCACAGTATTTGTACAGGGATATCTTGTAATCAGGTACTATTAAGGCTTTGCTGGCCAGTCTGTAAATGTTACATTTGTTTTCTGTTTCAATTTTTGTAGTTATCATGCTTTTGTATTATACTAATATACTTTGATGATACACACTGAAAACTTCATTCTTAAAAAATAATAAAGGATAAAATACAGGTATACAAGAAATCTGCAAAGTATGGGAACAGGCAATAAAATCCCTAACTGCCTGAAGCAGCAACACCTACTAAACAAGAAGTTTGTGTGGTTGAGCTGCAGAGAACTAATTCAATTAACCTGTCAGTGAGAGTGCCTTCTGTGAGCTACCTCTGGCAAATCAATGGATAAATCTATATGCAAATAGATAGTGGGGTAACTACTATTCTTGCATTGTTCTGTAAATGCAGGGAAGTGAAAACTGACCCAGAAGAGAAGTCACTGTGGCAAATATAGCGGTCATGCAAATGGTGTTGGTAGCTGGTGAAAGGGGCATAAAAATAATATAACTTCTGTTGATTTGGCAATAAGTGTAAACCAGAAAAGTAAACAATATCTGAGTACTTTACCAAATGGTACCAAGCTACAGCCCTGGCATAACCTGGAAGAGTTTCCACTGAAATTAATAACTATTCCTGTTTCATTTGAGTGTAAAATTTCAGAAAAGATCAGGAAACCATGTCCAGCAAAGGTTGTTCTCATGTTTGCTGCTACTGTCCATCAATGCTGACAAACCTTACGCATTGACCAATAAAATAGTTTGGGTTTTCTTCCAAACATAAGAGAAAAATGAGAAAATCCTGAAATCCTGCCACGTAAATCTGACTTCCTCCTGTGATTAAGTTTCACTTCATCTAAATTTGTACTTCCCAAAAAAGGTCTGGTGTCTTCAACTGATATCACTACAGCCACTTCAGAAAACTGCAACTAGAATGCAATGTTAATTCTTTCTAGCATCAGAGGGAATGCTTATTGCAGAGCTGAGTGTGTGATACAAACAGATTTTTTTTTCTCTGCTAGACTGAAAAATAGTTTGTTTTACTTCTTTGTAGTCTTTTCAGCAATGCAACTTATTTACTTAAATTACTAGTCCAATTCTCTTAAGTGAGAGTTGGCTCAAATTCATACAGTTAGAGCTGATCAAGAAACAATAAATATATGTAAATAATGTGTTTGTTAAGAAACACAAGCAATTGCTGAATTTAGTTATTTAGTAATAGCTGATTTTAAAAATATACTCACAAATAGTTAATTCAAGAGAAAGTGTTTATCTATGACATTTTTACAATAAACATTTTATTATCTATAGGGAATACCCTTTCCTTTGCTTTGGAAATGGGTTATATTTTGTTGTTTATATGAGTAAAAAGATCTAAGTGTTTTAATAATAGTTAGGATGAGACTAAGTAAAAAAAGTAGAGGAAATCTTAAAAAAATAAGAGTTTCAGTCCTACTTTTTAAATTATTTTTTATCTATACTTTGGAATTCAGAACATTTATACACTAAAAGCATTTCCAAACACCTGAAAATCTGAGAATCCTTTTTTTGTGATAACTCAAGTACAGCCAGCACCTGTTCTTTACCTGAACACTGAAAAGTTGAGTGAAATTAGTACTAAACATTGATGTTTAGTTAGAAGAATAGAATAGTTTGGGTTGGAAGGAACCTTAGAGGTCATGTACTGCACCCCCTGCCATAGAAAAAGACACCTTCTTAGGTTGAGCTGCTCAATGCTCCATCCAGCCTGGTCTTGAACACTGCCAGGAATGGGGCCTCTACAACTTCTCTGGGAAACCTGTGCCAGTGCCTCGCTACCCTCATTGTAAAACATTTCTTCCTTATATCTAGTCTGAATCTCTCCTCTTTCAGTTTAAAAACATTACTCCTTATTCTGGCACTACAAGTCCTGTTAAAGACTGTCACTGGCTTTCTCATAGGCCTCCTTCAGTTACTGAAAAGCTGCTATTAGATATTGTCGGAGCTTTCACCTCTCCAGGCTGAACAGCCCCACTTTCCCTCAGCCTGTCTTCCCAGGAGAGGTGCTCCTTTCCTCTGATCATTTTGGTGTCCCTGCTCTGGACTTACTCCAACAGGTCCATGTCCTCCCTGTGCTGGTACCCCAGAGCTGATGCAGCCCTGCAGGTGGGGTCAGAGCAGAGCAGAGGGGCAGAATCCCCTCCCTGTCCCTGCTGCCCACGCTGCTCTGGATGCAGCCCAGGGCACGTTTGGCTCTCTGGGCTGGGAGTACCCATGGCTGGCTCATGTGCAACCCCTCAGCCACCAGCAACCCCAAGCTTTTTTCAGCAGGGCTGGACACAAGCCCATCACAGAATGCCACCAAGTTGGTCAGGCGGGACTTGTCTTTGGTGAAGCTGTGCTGGCTGCCCTGAATGTCCTTCATGTGCCTTAGCAGAACTTTAGGAGGAGCTGTTCCATTATCTTTCCAGGCACAGAGATGAGGCTGACAGGTCCTCTTTTCTATCCTTTTTAAAAATGGGTGCAAATTTCCTTTTTCCAGTCATCAGGAACACCACCTAACTACGAACATCACCTAACTACCATAGGTTTTACCTGACTGTCATGACTTCTCAGACATCATGGAGACCAGCTTGGCAACTACATCAGCCAGTTTCCTCAGGACTTTGGGAGGCACTTCATTGGGTTTCACACACTTACATATATTCAGGTTCCTTGGGTGATCATGAACCTGATCTTTATGTACAGTGGGACTCTTTTACCCTAGGTCCTGCCTTGCAGTCCATCCACCCAAAAGGTACGGAAACAGAGGTTGCCATTGAAAACTGAGGCATAAAAAAGTTGTTGAGCAGCTCAGCCTTGTCCATTATTACCAGTTTTCCAGCCTTGCTCATGAAGGAGGGATGTAGGGTTTCTCTGACCTTCCTTTTCTGCCTGACACACCTAATCATTCTCTGCGTCCCTTGCAAAGTTCAGTTCCAGCTGTGTTTTGGCCCTCTTGACCTCATCTCTACACTACCAGGCAGCATTCCTACACTCTTCCAAGTATGCCTTTTCCTCCTCCACTGCCTGTGCATTTCCTTCTTTCGTCTTGGTTTGACAGCAGGCCTCAACTCAGCCATGCTGGTCCCTTGCCTCTCTTTTCTGTTTACCTACATCTAGGGATTGAGAGCTCCTGCACTCCCTGGAAATGACTCTTAAAGATCTACTAGCTCTGTTCTTCTCCCTTATCCCTGAGGGCCATTTCTCAGAAGGACCTATTGACTAATTCCTTGAACAACTGCAAGTTTGTGCAGGGTGTTGCATCTTCATCACCATCCACATGGAAGATGGTAATGGATAACAATCTGAGAGCTGCACCAGGCTGGGGAGTCTCCTGGTGACGTTTCCTAGAATCCTAGCTGCATGCTACCAAACATCACCTGCTTATTCAAGTGTTTTATCAATTTAACAATTGAAGTTGAAGCATCTCAGGAGGCCTAGTGCTGAAATTTTTGCCTGAATAACATCCTCTGTCTGAAAGAAAAGCACTCAGTTGTCTGAAATGGAATGTCCTATTACTTTTCAGGGAGACTTTTCGCTGGCAGTATTTAGAAAAAGTAGATCAACATTTGCTCTAATTATATTTAGCATAACAACCCTATTTAAAATGTAAATCGTTATAGTTTTTCTTTAATGTTACTTGCAATAAATCTACACTGCATTAATTCCCCAAGTAAGGGTGCATTATTTAGTGCATAAATTAAGAAGAAAAAAAAGGTCTTTTAAAAATGTATACTCTTTACAAATAATGGTAAATACAGGTACAGAGCAAATTTACAAAACAGGAAGGGTTTTTTCTGGCTTGGTTAGAAGGGAGTATTTTTATTTTGATGACTTCAAAATTTCTTGAAATTTTTTACCTATTTTCCTTCTTTTAAAAAAGGACATCAAAGACCTAAGACCAGACAGAGTTTGACATGTCATGTAACATTTCCTCTGCTGTGGCTTTTAGCAGGTGTCACTGATAGTGAATTTAGTATATTTGATTATATGCAGTGCTCTCCTCCTTAGGTAATTGCAGAGGGGATGCATGGTTTTAAGCATTTCTTAAGGCAAAATCTCCATAAAAGAGGAGCCATAGAAAAAATATTTTGACTGCTTCCTCAAAACCTTGAGAAAGAGCATCACTAAGGAATAAAATCTGTCATTCAACAAAAATATGCCCTATTCTCTTGTTTCAGGACAGCACTTACCATTGCTTTAAGTTTAGCAAAACAGGCAATTTTCTATAGTGAACTGTGCTTACTATAATCCTTATATGGAAGGGCTTTGCAAATTTGCGAGATTGCAGATTCCTTTGAAAATGCCAATGCTTTTTTCTGAGGTCAAATTCTACCCTGTTATCAATGGGGTAAACTTATTTTAAGGTTACCAGTAGGATCCCTTCTGCAAGAAGGAAGCTACCTATGTTAGAGATGTTATAGAGCCCTTGGAACTCAGGTTCACAACCCCTTCAGATTTCACATGCAGTCCATGCAGATCCAATGTTTCTCTCACCCCCCTTCAGAACTCATCAAGACAGGTTATCCACACAACTCATCAAGAAATTTTCCCTGACAATGTGAACAGACAGGGAACTGAGTTCAGCAGGTGTTCACACAATCCTGGGGATGACTTCCTATCCCATGTGTGACCTTCTTTTTCTCATACAGTTACTAACACAGTGCTTCTCAAGGAAGTAGAGTGGTGAAGTAGAATATTAAAATTTCATTTGGATTAGACCAAAATTACAATATTATAAAGTACCCTTTTAACACCTGCAATGTGGAAAAATTATAGTTTGTGATGCATATCTCCTATCACAGATACCATAAAAGAAATAGCAGACACCTACAAGGATATCAGGTTTAGGTGTGAAACATCGTGCTATCAGGCCTAGTATTGGACAGAATGAGACAAACAAATGTCTGTGTTTGTGTGTGTGTTAGAATATACAAACTACACTTAAGAAAATATGAGAAGAATCAGACTGTCCATCCTTTTCATTTTACCATTTTCGTTTTAGTTCCAGATTTCTTTCAACATTCCTTCTTTCAAGGAGTGGGCAAACTGCATCCATGTGCATTGAAAAAAAAAAGAAAAAAAAGAAAGAAGAAGAACAAATATCTCCCCATGAGTTATCCCACTTACAACAATCTACCAAAAGCACAAGGGTCATTTACTCTCTTTCCCCATCAGACTTCCTGGTGAAGAAAAACTGACACTCACAGCCACACCATCTGCACATCCCTTACTCTTACTGCCCTCCGTTGCTTTGGAGATGTATCTGTCAGAACATAATCTTCATGTTCTTTATGTTTTCTTATGCTTTTTATATTTAATCTGATTTTTTAATGCTTCTCCCTTGTTGTTTCCTCATCCCTATGCATATATTCAATGCTATGGTTCAATCAGTCTGAAAGCAAAAAGCACTGTAAATATTTTATTTCAGATATTTCACATAAGTTTGCACATGTTCAGGTTGAGTTGCTACCAAAACACAGAGCACACCTTTGACATAAAAATGTTTTGCTGACTAGTGACATTTGATTCATAGTTTGTTTTTTAATTCCTATTGTGGTCATTTATGAATGTTTACATCTTCCTGTAATGAACACTGACCCTCCATTTCTGGGAATGAAAACAGGATAGCTTGAGGTAAAATATTGTCACAGATTTCTAAGTCCAGTGTTTTTTTCCAAACAAAAGGGGCCTTCTTAGATGTGAGGAGAGATACAGTCTATACATGAATTAATAGAATTTGCCTGTTTTTTTCATTTTACACATGCAAAGCCAAGAGGATTTTTAGCTTCAAAGAGTCAAAAAGAACTGGTATTTCCTCAGCCAAGCCTGTGACCAGAAAGAGATGACAGGATTGTTTTGCAGAAAATAAAATAAAGAAACAAGGCAACACATTTCATTTTAAAATGCTTTTTCCCAACACTATGCTGCCTGAAATGCTAGAAGATCTTTGTGATACTAGCTGGAACTGCTGTGAGGTAATTATATGTAGTTACATAAAGCAGCCTAATGCTAGGCCAGCAAATTGTCTAAAAGAAGGGAGTGTATTCCTTGTTAAATGTTTTGTCATGATGACCATGCCCCTTTATTTATCTCTAACACAACATGCTTATTCTGCCCCATCCACTGTTTTCACCCTGCAAATTTATGAGGCTCTATTAATCTTCTGCCCTGCTGACTCTCTCTGTTGCAAAGTGTCAGCAGACTTTTGTACCTTGCTAATGTACAAAGTGCTTCTTATGAGTAATATCAGCATTTTGCCTTTTAATTGCACATATAATTTTTAGGTCTTACAGCTAATAAGGGAATTGAGACCACGGTTCATCATTGTCTCGAATGGTACTCCAGGGGTGCAGGGACTGTAGAAGCTCAGAGAAGAATATACTTGTCCTCGTTCCAAGCAATAGTTTCTCTCATTACAGCAGCTCCATTCACACCAGTACAGTTACAGGTTTGCCAGCACTTCCATTACAAGCCCAGTTTTTTGGGTTTCCAAATTGTTGTTAAAATTTATAAAACATAAAATACATTCTGTCAGCTTAGCTTTTTTTTCATTATGATAATGTTTTCTTTTTTCCAATGAATTATTATTGCTGTTGTTATTGTTATTATTGTTATTTTTAGTGTTATTATTGGTGGTATTATTATTATTATTATTACTACTACTACTACTATAAATTTCTATAGAAGCTGATTTTAAGGTTTTAAATATCTCTTTATTTGCTGAGGAGAAAATGTTTTGCAATCCTGCGAAAAACTAGCATTCCCCCTATTTGAATTAAGTTTGTTCATAGTTTGTTTTGTCTTTTCCATCCAAAGACAAATTAGAAAAATGATAATATGGTGCTAATTTGGAACAATGAACAGTAATTTTATATTAACAACCTTTAACAAGGAGTTTTCCCCTCATCTTGGAATTTACATCACTGAGGAGCATTCCTATTGTTCAGACAATTGAGGGGAAAAATACAAGTTTTTCTTCTTTTTGCATGGAAGTCAAACACAGACAAGAGCTCATGGATCATATACTGGAGAGCTTGAAGAATATGTGCTAAGTTTTGCAGTTAAATGTTCTATCATAAGTACACAAAGCAATAAAGAGTAAACAGAATGACTATTGGAATATCATGCCATGGGAGATGCTTGTAAGCAAATGGCTGTCTGTCCTTAACTGGGCATTACTTTTTTGTGGAAAAGTCCACATAAGAATGAGGTCTGAGATATTTTTCAGATCCTGCTAGTAATGGTGTAAATAGGTGTATCTCCCATCTATAAACAGTGCTGGAAAAATGGTAACAACAGATGAGGAGAATTCTCAGATACTCATCCAAACTTTTGTCTCAGTCTTCAATAGCAACTTCTCTTGCCACCTCTTGAGCAGATGAACAGCAGGATGGGGAGGGGGGAAGCAAATTACCTCCCACTGTACATAAAGGTCAGGTTCATGACCACCTGAGGAATCTGCACGTACATAAGTCTACAGGACCTGATGAGATGAATCCCAGAGTCCTGAAGAAATTGGCCCATGTGGTTGCCAAGACCTGACGCCTGAAAAGTCATGGCAGTCAGGTGAAATCCATGGCACTCAGGTGAAGTTTCTAATGACTGGAAAAAGGGGAAACATTGCACCTGTCTTTTAAAAAGGTAGAAAAGAGGACTGTAAGAACCACTGACTTGTAAGCCTCACCTCTGTGCCTGGGAAGATCATGAAACATCTCCCAAAGGGAGAACAGAAAGGGGATTTGAGACAACCAGCAAGGCTGCACCACAGGCAAGTCCCACCTGACCAGTTTATTGGCCTTCTGTGATGGAGTGACTCCATCAGTGGACAAGGGAAGGACTACAGGACTTCTGAAATGTCTTTTACACAGACCTCCCACACCACTTTTCTCTTCAATTTGGAGACATGGGACTGATGGGGGGACTGTTAAGTGAATAAGGAATTGGTTGGATGTTGCGGTGTGTTATATTGGGATTCATATTCCAATAGTTGGATAGTCAGATCCAGGGGTGGTGGTCAATGGCTCAGTCCCAATGGGTGTCAGTGACAAGTAATGTCCCTCAAGGTTCCCTACTGGGACCAGTGCTATTTAATATCTTCATTATTGACACAGGAGAAGGGATGGAGTGCACTTTCAGCAAATTTGCAAATGACACCAGGCTGAGTGGGGCGGTTGACACACCTAAAGCATGGGATGGCACCCAGAGGGACGTGGATGAGTTCAACAAGTGGGCCCATGAAAATCTCATGTGGTTTAACAAGGCCAAGTGCAAGGTGTTGCACTCGAGTCAGGGCAATCCCCAGTATCAACACAGAATAGGGGATCAACAGATGGAGAGCAGCCCTGCTGAGAAGGGGTTGGGGATGCTGGTGGCTGAAAGGCTGGGCATGACCCAGACATGGGCACTTCCAGAAAGCCAAACATGTCCTGGGCTGCATCCAAAGCAGCGTGGGCAGCAGGGACAGGGAGGGGGTTCTGCCCCTCTGCTCTGACCCCACCTGCAGGGCTGCATCAGCTCTGGGGTTCCCAGCACAGCAAGCACATGGACCTGTTGGAAATGATCTTTACTGCCCCTTCCCAATCAGGCCCTTCTATGGTTCTATTCAAATTAAGAACCACTGGCGTTCTGGGTCATAATGCAGGGAATGTGGGGAGGAAAAAGGGACTGTCCCTATATGACCTCCAATGATACTCCTGTCAGAAACTGATATGCTTCTTCATGATCTCAGAAGGTTCGTGCCATGCAGATCATTTTTATATCTCCTTCTCCTGTTGCTGCACACCCTTATCTGAGATAATACTTCAGAACACCTCATGTCTTCCCTCTGGTTTCCTCATTCTTGCCCCACAGTTTATCAGCTTTTGCATCATGTTGGCTATCCATCTGCAAGTTTTTAACATTTGGTTGTTCTATCATCTCCAGTTCCAGTACTGTTGTTATAAAGTGATGTATTATTCATGCAATCCAGGGCTCAATTTTCAAACTTGTAGACTTCGTACTATATTACCATCATAAATATTGATTTCAAGGCACCCACAAGCATTTTTAGTCCTTCACTGATAAACACAAAAAGAGGCATCTGTACTCTGTGGAGCATAAAATCAAAAGCTGTATACACATGACACAATGGGATGCCAAGCTAGAGATCCCAGATAGATGTCCCGGCACACAGTGTGCACTTGCAGATATGCACTGGGGCCTGCAAGCTGTGTAGCTACATTTCCACACACTGGGAGCTTAGGCTAATGAATGTGACCTCTTAATGAGTTTGGACCCTTCACTGCATTGATACATCTACAGTGTTTCCTCTTCTGGAGTCAATTCACTGAATGGTGGTGGCATGTTGACAGACGGCTTTAATTGATGGGTTAGATTATAATAACACCAAAAAAAGAATAGGAAGGCCATAGTTTACATAATCCTGGCATTAATTTTGAGCATTCAAGTGGTTTTGTTTTCTTATGAAAGCTTTTTGTTCATTTGTGGGAAAGAGATTATTAGATGAGCAGTAAAACCTGCATTATTGAATGCAAAGTGAGAAAGGTAAGGAGGTTTCAGACAGGCTCTGTGTGAATGCTCACAAACTTCCTCATTAACTGTATCCTCACTCTGGCTTCCTGACTCCTTGTTTACTTTGGTGGGAAAGATTACCCCAGTTTCAATTGAGCAGAGCCTTATTGTTAACACTGATACTGTAGTTCTGAGAAAAAGATCCCAATTATATTCCTCCCAGCCAAGCTTCTCAGCTGAGTTAAGAATGATGTTGCCACTATATAATCAATGACACCTGCAGGATCTGGAAATACAGTGTAAAACTTAAGTCCTAAGAGATACTAATACTTATTTGTGTATGTATATATATGTATAAAAACATGTCATTTATAAAAAGGATGAAGAATAAATACTTTTTAAAAGATCCATATATTAGAGAGAAGCAAGGTTCACTATACATGCTCTCAGTCCATCTCAGCATCACAGCAAATCCACAATCCTTTCTCCCATACTCACAACATCTCCAGAACTGCAAGACAGAATTACAAGACTTACATTTTCCATCATCCTCTGTGCTACTGAATTTAAACAGTACTGTGAAAATTCCTAGTAACATAGATCCTACTGATAACAGAAATAAACCTGTAGATTTTCATTGGGTAGATTTTGATGAAAATTAGATACAGAGGGGCTTCTAAAAATACTTTTAGACAGAAAAATAGCTGTCTTAATGATGTGACTACTTGTTCACAGCATAAAATGCTGAGGAAATACAGCCATTCTCATTAGTGTTTCTAAAAAGGTTACCCAAATGTTCAGTATTTGATTTTCTTACATTTAAATTGCCTTTATCGTTTCCCTCTTTTATTAGTTTTTGGTTAAACAGTTTGAAATAACTTTTGTCTTACCTATCACAAAAAAGCCTTTCCTTCTGTTTTTCTTCAGTGTCTCCCCTCAGAGATATTGTGTGATATTGCACAGAAAAGTCTTAACTTACTTTTCTGGTTAAAATTAAAATTGCTTCTAAACTTCTGAGGCTAGTATAATTTCTGTTCTTGAAATGTTTATGAAAAATCCTGACTGCATGAACTTGACTTTTTAATTTCTTCTTTTGGCTCCCCTTTTTAAACTAGCAGTAAGTACTGCACATAGCAGACTATCAAATGCTCTTAAAACAAAGCTAGACTACATTAATTAATGTTGTATGTGCACTTGAAGTGGGTAATATAGTTCATCCTCTGGCACTCAGCTCATTAATTTCAAAATGTATGTTACTAAACCTCTTATTTTGGTTTTATCTAATTAAATTATTAAGATGAAACTTAATAAAACCAGAGGTTTTAAGTGTCATTCAAGGCACAGCTACAATTAAGAGATCAAATATGCATAGTTTTAGAAGACTCAGCCCAGCAAGATCACTTTTGTGTATGATGCATTTTGTGCTGATTTTTTTCCAAGCTGAACTGTCTTTATTTCAATAATATTACGATTTGCAAAGATAGACAGGAAATTAGTACACACCACTCTGAACAGATAGGTTAATTGAGGTTCAGTCTGGTATTGACATGTACATATTATAAACCATATGGAACCACAGAATAACCTGGAATTACTACTTTGCAGACAATCAGAATAACAAGGCACAGAATCACAGACACATTCCTATTGGAAGAGAACTCAGGGGCTTTTCTTTTCCGAATTCCTGCTCAAAGCAGGAGCAGCTTCAAGGTGACACCAGGTTGCTCAGGGCCACGTCCGGTCAGGTCTTGAGAACCTCCAAGGGCAAAGACATCACAACCTCTCTGGGAGATCTGCCCCACTGTCCCCATGGGAAACAAGGACTTCCTTATATGAAGCATGAGCAGCTCATTTTCTTCAGCTCATGCCCAGTGTATTTTGTCCTTTCATCATGCAACACCATGGAGAGCCTTGTTCTGTCTTCTTCATGGCATCCTTGTGTGTTTTGGAAGTCAGCACACAACAGTTCCCTGACTTCCCTGACTCACCTGGAACTGTAAAGGTTTGTCCCAGGATTCAACCTGGGCTACAGCCTGGGATTCTGACTGAACACAGAAGAGCCGTGAAGCTTTAATACGTAGCTGCCATGGACGTACAATAGAAAGTAGTTTGGTGTAAGATCTAAGGTGCAGTGGTGGAAGGATGATGAAAGACAAGTTCTGGGACCACATTTGTCATTATTTTGGCACTATCAAGTCAGAAAGTAAGGTTACACCAAACATGACATAGTCTAACACAGCT
This sequence comes from Zonotrichia albicollis, assembly GCF_047830755.1. NCBI lineage: Eukaryota > Metazoa > Chordata > Aves > Passeriformes > Passerellidae > Zonotrichia > Zonotrichia albicollis. The sequence continues at coordinate 81,520,895 of NC_133820.1, read as the reverse complement.
GGTTATGCAAATCTGGACTTAAGAAACCTCTCCACAGACAGAGCCATAGTTCCTGCCACCTACATAGTGATTATTATTGATAGACAATATCAGCAACTACATTTGGCTTGATCTTATTCTCTGACTGACACCTGAAACTGGGATATAACAGTCTGTAGAGTTAGGTGGCCTCATGATTTCATTTTATGTAGCCTCACCTATAAGAGGCTATTTAGAAATAAGTTGTGTTATGTGGATATATCCCACATGCTAGCACAATTTTAGAGAAAAAGGTCTCTACAACAAATAAGCTTGAGACCACTGTACAAGAGAAGCAGCAAGGAGCACATGCTCATCGCAAGAGAGGGGATGTAGCTTCATTCCCATTTTAGCAAGGTAAGTCAGCCCATTCATGACACTGGGCAGGTCACTGCCTCTGCTGAGCTACACGGGATTGGCCACATATTAAACTGTTGGTTCAGGATTGGAAGAAAGCATTAATTTAGGTGAACTGAAGGCATCTTGTCTATCTGCCAGATCTATGCATGCACATCTAAATAGAAGTATGGCTGCTCTCACAGGAATGACAGTTTTCATTTAGCAACAAAAATATTAAAATGTATTCTCTGAATTAAAAAAATAAAATTATTTGAGGCATCTGTCTATCCAGCTTTTTTCTATTTTTGTCTTCTGGGGATGCTTAGGTAAACATCCACAATCTTCCCAAGCACAGACCAGTTCAGTGAGTAAGGTTTGCATGCCATAAAAGACTCCTTGTCTATATTCATTTTAGATTGTACCTACAGAGGATTTATAGAAACAATACCTAGGTGGCACTGAGGAAGCTTTCAGTGCTATTTACAGACAATTTAAAGGAATAAACCTGCAGTTACGCCTGTGTTTGCTTTCCCTTGTGGTCTCCCTGCAACGCTTTCTAATCCTATTGTGACTTGATAGTTTCACAGCAAAGTGCTCCACAGAGGCCAGTAATTGGCACACAGGTTCAAATTAGATTGCTGTGTGTTTAGGAAAGCAGGGGTCATTTCCCATCAGTATCACTCATTAAGAAGCAGAGTACTAAGTTTTCTATTACAAAAAAATACTGAAACGTGTGTGCATGTTTGGGAGGAAGGTTTTATGTATAACCCAGAGCACAGTCAGTCTGTGATCAACAATATGCAAAACAACTTTGGTAAAGGAATATATTAACTATATACTCAGCAACAATTTTCTTAATGCTACATCTGCCTGCCTGTTGTACACAAATTCCTTTTCACCTTGTAAATATGAAGTTAAAGTGGGTGAATTCAGAAGCAGGCTTGGAGGCAGCTGGAGAGTTGGCCTTTTATGCCCCTGGCTCTTGTGAATTTTAATCAGGCTCCCAGCATTAATTGCACATCAGCCAAGTTTCAGTTCTGGCATACTCGAGACCTCAGCCAGCTCCTGCACTTGCTGTGGGCAGGAAAGAGAGGCCGGGGTTCAGAAATGAGTCCATTGGGCCCCAAATTAACTGAAAGAAGAGAGATAACATTAGTGTGCACCAGAAAGGAGGATAAAAGGCCGCTTGAAATAAGAAAAAAGGAAATAATTAAAAAATACTTCAAGATGAGCAAACACTCTATGCAGCAAGCTTAACTGATCCTGGCAACAAACAATTAATCATTTGATAATGCTTAAGAGGGGAGAGACATTTGTGTAATTCCTGGCTCACCTGGGGCACCTGAATTTCTTGAAATCCTTTCCTCTAGGATGACTAAGGGAGGTGTCTGTCTGTGACCTACCTGTGGCTCCTTCAGTACCAGAGTGTGTGAACTGCTGCACTCACATCTCTGGGGAAATCTCACTTGCTAGGCTTGCATCAACCATTTCTAACCCACTGTGGTATTGCACCTATTCTGCATAACATCCTGGTAGTTAGAGGTCTCCTGCCAAAAAGATACACCCAGGGTGCACCTTCAGACGGATGCAATCCTATACTGCCCTGCTGCAGAGAAATCCTGTGGGAAGAGAGTGCCAGGGTATTTCTAGGGAGTGTATTTTCTGCTCCTCAATGAACCATGGGCAGGGGAGAGGGAAGGCCACTGCATGGAAATGGCCAGAATGTGGAAGGAAAAGAAGAGGATGAGTATGCACGTCTTAGTGGCATCATGTTCACCTGAGTCTGAGCAGGTACTAAATGTTGGTTCATGCCCTGAGGAATGGGAAATTTTTCACATGATGCATTGCAATTAACCCCTGGAGAACCCTCCATCCCTCCTGGTCACTTAATTTCATGTATCTGTGTCAAGTTTCAAATCCCAGTTTCACAGAAGTGTTGATGCAGGAGACAGATGGAATCTGGCACCTGTGACTTGTACTATTGCCTGCTCCATCTCTAGTTGATCTTCATCTGATGGATCCACATCATCATCTTCCTGAACGCTTCCTCCAATTCACTGGGCTCAGAGCTGATATGCTGAAGTCAGCCTTGTAAATTCGGCTCCTAGGGCACCAATCAGGTGGTCCTGTGCTTAAACTGCTTTATTCTTCCCTTCTTTGTTCATTAATCTATTGTGAAAAAATGTTTCTTGAACGATTTCACAAGTCCTAATGTCTCCCTTCCTAATGGTGGGGAGGGAACTGCATGAGAAAGGCCCAAATGGACCAACCCAGGAGCTATACCCTGGTGCTATATCCTGTAGCTACTGGACAGAACATTTTTGGACTCCACCAGTGTCCAAAAGCAGACACCTAAGAAAAACTGTAAAGACAAAGTGTAAGAACACACAGGGTCCTTTCCCTAGTCCTCTCCTAATCTCCAGCTCTTTCCAGCTATGGGTCTTCTGAAATAGCCTGGGATTTCATTACTCTAGTAAGCATCAGTTTATTTCTTTTTCAAAGTATTTGTCCAATATCCTTTGAACTTTGCAAACTCTTTTCTTTCCAGGAAAGCTCTTGTTCTGCTGAAAACAAAATATATTGAGATTGTTAAGTAAATTAACAAATATTTTCTTTCTCTCTCCCCTCAGCAGAAAGATGCATTTTTCAGACATCAGAATGGAAAAATAAAAACTGCTGTGTATGTGAAACAGAGATAGCACTCTTCACTTTCACTTGTTCCCTCTGACGTGAACCTTAAAGGTACATTATAATGATGCAACCTGTCATGGAGAGTGATATCGAATCTAGGATGATGATACAAAACAAGAAAAATTATACCTATCTGTGGAGTTTTGCTGTGTAAATGAAGTGAAATTTCAGTCAGTTCTAGCATTTCTCTTTTCCCTTCCCTAGTCACCATCAACCCATGTTGTGCATTATCATCCTTTATCTGTGTTATTTTTCATATCCAGCATGGCAAGTCACTGCTTTGCAGAGACCCCTTATCTGTACACTGGGGACTGCATTCCTCTGTCTTCTCATCTTATGCCCATTGAAATGTTGTGAAATCCGCAGTCACCTCTGGATTGAAAATGTGCTAGCATGAAAAGTATTAAACAGGAATAAGGTCTTTACTTCAGTTCTGCTGAGATTTTCCTTTGTCTCCCTAGGATTTTACTGCATATTCACTAACATGCTGAGAATACATATTTTTTTCGTGGTATGGCAACAGAAACACTGCTGCTCTCTGAAATCTCATTCATTGTCATTGGGCTTTCACAACTATAAACATGTGGGGAAAAAACCCGCTTGTCTGCTTTTTTCCTAGAGAGGACAAACCGTGAGAAACCAGCATGACATATTCAGAAATATACACTTGCATGTGGTGTCACACCTGAATGAAAGGCACTGGTGCCTTTAAAAATACTGGGACGAGGTGGCAAAAGACAGAAGGAAGAAGTGAACACAATGAAAATTTGAAATCTTATAGGAATAAATGGCTTTGTAAGGTTTTATTTTATGACACAAATCATCATAAGAATAGGAGAATTGCAGCATCTGCTGGATCAAAATTCCACTTTGTCCAATATCTTGTTTCCCAAGATGGCCTGCAGTATATACACATATAAGAAGTGTATAACCGTGTTATAACAGGATCAACAGCTGATAGAACTTCTCCAGAACAGTCTCTCAGTCATCATTGAATTTCTTAATGGAGGTCTTTCTGATGGCCTAGGGTAGATTTTTTTTTCCATTCTTTCATGCATTTTTGAACAAATAACATTTATACAATACTTCCACAGCTAATAAGAACTTCTTTTCCCTCTTTTAAACCTACCCTTTTCTAGTGAGCTAAGATAAATTCACATTGTTGCATCCAGCAAACAGAAACCTTTTGCTTCACTTATGTCCCATGTCACAAGCATGATGGACTGACCTCTGACTGAGAGTTTAAAACTTTCCAGATACAGCAAAATTAACAACAAAGTCCATATTGAAAGCCCTTTTAGAAAATATGTGCTTTCATTGACTTAATAGTACCACAAGGTAGAACGAAACGACTTTGGATGTACAAACATAGAAACTTGTTCAATCTATTCCCTTTCACACAATTCAGGGAATCAGGTTTATTGAGACCCTCACAATCAGTAAAAAAGTCACTAGTTGCACAGGTCAGGGAATCCACCCTAAAGCACAAGCCCTGCTGAGGCCATTGCATTTCCTCATGTGCTTTCCCACATGGAGTGCGCTCAGAGTGAGATGGAGACTGTGATAACTGAACTCCTGTGATGTGTATTGCTCAGGATTAACACAACTTCTCAATGGTTCAAAATATGGTCTAAATTCTGTTGGTAACCCCTATTCCTTCTTAAGATTTTTTTTTCATGTGTACTATTTCTAATTCCTTTCCTCTCTTTATAATTTATTCTGGAGATACAACAAAAACAAAATAATTCAAAAATCCATTAAAACATTTAAATACAAGAATTTCACCAATAGAAAGGATGGTATGTAACTATCAGAACAGTCTAACTTATGTCAAATGAAAGGTTCAGGTCAAAGAAAGTTCATTCCTAACAATGCAAATCACAATTCAGTGTCTCAGGAACAATATATGTGGAACAATGTCTGGAACATCAATAACAGTTTTTTCCCCTTATAATTATTATTAGCTTGGTAATAGTCGTTAGTGACCTATCTCCTTCTGCTGATTTAGTAAAGTGCACCTAATAACAAGCAGGGGTCAAATGTACAAACCAAATGACACTGCATTCCCTAGGTACACAGTGCAGTTTCTAATGATGTCATAAATGCCTCGCAGTGTTTATGTCTCATGCACCAAAATTAAGCCTATTAGAGTAAAATATGCCAATTGAAAACATTACAAATCTTGCCTGGAATATAAAACAAATCTTCGAAAGCAGTTCTAAAATGACAAACTTCCTCTTGTGTTAGAAAAGCTGAATCTCTAAAATAGCTTTTATTTCAGCTCAAAAATCAAGGTTTTAGAAATGTTGCGTATTTATTATATAAATAGTGAGAAAGAGAGGAAGCATTATCACATTATGACCTCTTTTTTGCAAGAGAAATTAATTTTTTTTTTTGCAAGGAATTAACTGTGACTTCAACAAAAATACTTTTTTTGAGAACCCATCATTTTCTTAAGAAGGAGAAAGTATTGTCCTATAATTTTAGACTTTATATTAATATTTTAGCAGAGAACAGATGACCTTCTCTTAGGCAAAGAGAGTTGGTTCACAGTTCGGGGAAAAAATAATGATGCTTATATCCATCTCTGTATTAAGGAAATTCATAAAATGAGCTAGTCCCTCACTTAACTCTGCTGGAATCCACTCAAGCCATTGAGTTTAAAACTGTGGTATTATTATTCTTTGATGTCTATAGCTTAGCAGCACAAAGCTGGTCTCCAAGCACTTACTCTCTATAAAGAAGCACAAATGTTTGGCCTTTGGGCTGTAAATATTGTGTCACCATTGATTTTTAACATATAAAGTGTATTTTCCTGAATGTCAAGTATTCTCAAAGTGCAGGGACTCCCATGAGCACAAAGTGTCAGGAATTAAAGACAGTTTTAAAACAGAAGCTACAAACAAAGAAAGAAGAAAATAATAGCAAGAAATGAGAGAAAGAAGAATTGAAAGAGTAACTAATATGAACTTGCCAACTATTTTCATTTGTCTCCCAGATGAGAAGGTTGCTTGGTGAACATGTTCCTGATACCATCAACAAACCTTTTTTACTATATAGGACATTTTTCTTTCAAGGCATGCACTGGAGATTTTTATTTCACAGCTAAATGAGAGTGTTGATTTGAGGATCAGATATGCAAACAGTGACAGTGTCAGTACTTGAATGGAAATGTGACTCTGAAAATTATAGCACTTTAATGTTTGCTATTCCATGTTCTATCAGCTGTCTTGATGCTACTTTGCCAAATTGGTCTCCTTGAGAAGGAGTTTCAGAGCAGGATCCTCACTCAGCTGGGGAGGATTGTCCAGAATCAAGCCACCCTTTTCTCCTGGGACAGACACAGGTTCTGTGCCCCCTCCAGCAACGTCTGCCTCCTACCATGAAGTACACAGGGATGACTGGAGGGGAACATAGCTTTCTCCCTAAAATACCTGGGATAAATCCAGCTGAAACAGCACCTTGGCAACACAGCTAGGAAGAAAAGCTGAGAGGGCTCAGTCTAGTGGATGCAGTGTCTTTTAGTGCAGGCTCAGGCAACACTACTCTTTAATGTCCTTTACATAGGCTGGTGGTCAATCACCAGCCTATCCACTAATAAATAAAAATAGTATTCCTTTTCTATGATTATTCAGAGCAGATGCATCTCCATAGCTTATTTCTATTGCCACTACAGTCAGACAAGGTTCCTGACAGAGCAATGCAGAGTAGCTTGGGGCAGCTTCCTCTTCTGACTCTTCCACAAACTTGTGGGAATACTTCCCTAAACCAGACTTTGAATAGCAAATTCAGTCCAGACTGGAGGAGAGATACTGTCTTTCTTCTCCCAAAAATATCTTCAAGCAGCTCTACTGCAAAAGTCGTGGTGACTAAAACCCTGTTTGCTTTTATCTTTCCCTATTCCACATGCCATGATCCATAATTCTTTGAAGGATATTGCACACCAGATTCAGAGATTTCTTTGAACTATTTTATCATTTATTGTGTTTACTAGATGTTTCTTTCAGAACTTCAAAAGTAGTCTGTCATCCATCTCAGTTTTACCTGCCTAAGAGCAGCCAAGTTGCCATCAGATATTGTCTCAGACATTTACATAAATATTGACTATTTAATGCAAAGCATTCTTTAAATATACAGGCACACATGCCAGTTCCTCTTAAGAAGGTTAATGAACTCTGAGATGTGAAACATTTAAGGACCATTAAAGGAATCCTTTTGATAAAGGCTGCCTCTGAGACATGGCGAGGATTTCCAACTCCCAATGTTAAAGCGCTCATCTTGTCTCAGCAGCAGACATCCAGGGCCTGGAAAACCTGCCCTAGAGACCAAAAATATTCCTTTTATTTAGTATATCAAGGTAAAGCTTAAGAAGTTATCTGACAAGTATAAAAGTGCAAGCATAGGGAAAAGACTTCTGATAGCAGGTTCTTTATATGTAAACAGAAGTGTACCAGTTTCTCAGAGCTAGGGGTATGTTCAGGAGTAAAAGCAGGATCTGGTCTATTCAACTAACTAAAGCTCAGGAATTGCATGTATACTATTCCAGTTACCACATTTGAGTTATGTAGCAAACTGATACTCCTAATGGAAACTTATCCTTCCTGTTTTAAAAAAAAAAATCTTATTCAAGTTAGATATCAAATTGAGGTATTTTCAAGTCTAAACAAAGTGATTACACTTTAGGAACCATTTGGAGAGTCCTTCAAATATTCTGAGAAACATCTGTGTTTTTTGTTTGCTTTAGGTTGGGTTTCTTAGTATTTAAGTAAGAATTTAATTAAGAGGTCTGCTTTTTTAAACACCAAAAATTTTTAGAAAAAATTAGTTAGAGAAGACCTCCCCCAAAATATTTATTGCTTTTAGTTGGATTACCTCCTGGATAACAGCTGCAGTTAACAGTTTCATCAGACATTGAAAGAAAGAACTTCTATGTCTGGAAGTGGTTTTAAGAGGCTTAACCTCAGCAATAGGGTGATGTGATGGAAAATTCCTAGGGTGAAACTCCCTGTCTGGTGGTGATGAGGAGATAACACAAGATGCATCTTCAGCTGGATGTAAAACACTTTTGAAGAAGAGCAAAGGAAGTGGTGATCTACCTACTAAGATATGCAACTTGTCAAGTCACACAATATCAGTTCTTCGGTGCTACCAGTAATTCGAGAGTACAATTTCAAGGTATATTTGAAGCATTCGATTGGACCCATTTGCTTCTGAGATCCTCTTTCTATGTGTCTGACTCTGAAATGGAAACTAAATCCACTCTGTTTTACAAACAAATACCTGTAGTTACCGTGATCTCCAAATAGAACCTAAGTCCCCCCTCAATGAGAGCTCCTGAAATTGTGAGTGGGGACCTTTCCTCTGGATTTTGCATGAGCAATGGCTGCTGACTAAATGCTCATATCTGAGGCATATTACTTCTGATTAGTACGGATGGTTTTAAAACAGGTACTGTGGATTAAACTGAGAGAAAATAAAGCCTATCAATTTGCCAAAAGCAGTTATTGTGGCTTTGAGTTGTCCTCCCACCACAGGGGAGAATTTTCTTTTTTAATAAACTAAAACATGAGCAACTCACACACACAAAAAAAAAAAAAGTCATGGATCCAGTAAACATTTCAAATGTTGTTACAGGTACTCCTACACATTTTCAGAAAATTGTTTAACTTTATACCTTAGCAGTAAGTTTGCCTTTCTCTCTCTGTTTCTCACCCACTTTGAAAGATGATACCAACAATTTCATGTACTCTGGAAAATATTACAATGGTTCATGTTGTGCAGGAATAGTTTTGAAAAACTAAAATACAGCTATTGATTGTCTCAAACTATTTAATCTTCAATTAGACATTGAACTTTAGAACTGGCAGAATGTACAAGATCTTTCTATCTTTGAATAGCAGTTCATCATTATCTATGAATAATACATCTTGCTACAATAGTGCAGTCAGATACTGGTATAATTAGATACATTTCTGAGGTCTGCCTATGGTTCATGCATCAAACACTGATCCTTCAGGCTGTCTTGTATAGGTCTATAGGCTTGGGACACTAAAGAAATGAACATAGTCGTGCTAACAGTGCCCTCACTCCAGTTACAGATGTAAGATGACAGCCACTGCTCCAAGGCATACTAATTACAAAGTATTTAGCAGTCAGTCTCTAGCACACACCTGCCAGAAGCAGAGAGGGGGGAAATGTGATATCCTTGTTTCTTATGTTACACAGATCCCAGCTGGAAGGTAAGTTCTTAAGAGGCCAATGACTGTACAAACCATATGCTATCACAGTTCAATCACGCCCACAGCTTTCCCCATTTTAATGTATATTTGGCATTACTGGGTAATGTGGCATCTTCAGACTAATCAGGCAGATATCTTGACTGGTGGGAATATTAAGACAATGCAGTGCTGCAGATAACATCCATTGCATTATGCTAGCTTGTGTTTCTGCATAATGGCTCCAGCTCCTAACCTGTTCTAACTATAAAATTTGCCAGGATACAGCCCATTTAACCTAGACACAGATTTTGTTATTTCAAATTATGCCTACTGCAGATTTTAACATTTTGAGTCCAAATAGCTCCTAGGAAAAAAAAGAAAACAGCTCTGTCTGCTTACGAATTTTGCTATGTAGATCTACTTTTAGCTGAAAGAAATAATACTTAAATCAGTTAGAAACATCCTTTAAAAAAGATAGATTTCATACTCTCAATTTTTGTTCTTTTTAATAACTAAAACCAGACTATTGTCACCTTTAAAATCACACCTATTGTAAAGTCTTATAAAGAAAGGAGAGAAAGGATCAGAAGGCAAAAAGGAAGAGAACACCCATTTAGTGGTGCTCTGATATATAAAAGGAGAAAAGGGGAAATAAAATAAAGAACAGTTTGTCAGTGTTGCTTTTCAAAGAACTTCAAATGTGTGCTTATCAAATTCTCTGTTTGCAAGTGGTTTCAAGAAAAACAGGCACTCTCAACCTGGGGGAAAATTGAATTTTCTTTTTTCTTGACACTAGTGAAGGAGAGATCAAATTTATCAGAATCAGGGAATTGCTTTGCTTTCACATCATAATACACATTTATGACTGCTGAACCCAATGTTTTCTACAATGGTATTTTCACCTGATTGCTGAGACCCCTGGCCACCAGGCTAGCAGAGTTTCCCAGAACGCCTCCATGGCACAGTCGGGCTGTGAACCCACAGAGTCTGGGTGACACAACAGAGGTTTAGTCCTCTGATTTACAGCAATGGCTTTAATGCAATTCCAAATTATGACAGAGCTGAAGACAAGAAACCCTCAGAAGCTGCCTGGTATCTGAAGAGAGAGATTCAGAACTAGTGTAGCAGCAAGCCACAGCAATGTGCTTTTGTGGGCTCAAAAAACTCTATTTCATACACATTGTGTCTAACGTTAGTACACAGGGGCACAGGTATTCAGCAGAAGAAAAGAGGTTCCCCAGTGCTTTGACTACACATTTTCCATTCCAGTCTTAAGACTTCTGGGAAGGAATTCCATCTTGTATCATGCAAATCTTTCAGCTAGTAAATAAAAGATGCAACCAAATTGCATCTTTTATTCGGCATCATTTATTGCATCATTCGGCCCAAAATGTTGTGAAAATATTTTTGATGACCAAACTGTAAAAGATTTTTTGCTTATTGTTCTCATTCTCTCCTCATCCCTGAAATCTCATTGCTCTTTCTTGCTTTTGATTCGTCAAAGACAGAGAAAGAGAAAATTATGTAGAAGTACAAATGTATTTTATGACCAATCATCTGAAGATTTTGTATGCAAATTCCATTTAACAAAAAATGCCTATGTTCATTTTTTGTTTAAATTAGAAAAATAAATATAATTTCAAACATCATCCATTTGTGAGAAACAGCTTTTTGCATTGCCGTGAAAGAGATCTGGAACCCTTTTGTTCCAGCTGTTCAGTTTATTTGTCAGCTTTAACTGATTAAAGAGGAATGAGAAAAGTGACCTAGCTTTTCTCTTCCCACTATTCTCTCCCCCTTGTCTTGGTGAAACAAAACAATCTCAATCACCAAATGTAAGTCATACCTCAGTGAAATCTCTTGATGCCTCTCACACTGGTTGTTTGGAGAAAGGACTGAATAAAGGTTTCAGGATTTCATCTATTGTGTGATTTTATGTTCTCAGCTAAATTTTATTTTTCAATAATTTAGATTTATGTATCCTTCTGTGCAGGTGGAAATCTCAGCTCTAATACAGTGGCTCCCACCCTTCTGTCTGTAAGGTGCAGATAACTATGGCTAAATGAAGGGCCAAACCAGACAAGTGGAAAACAGAAAAGGTGAGAAAAGAGCAGTGACATATCAGAAAATTACCGTGTTTTCCAAGGAATAATTCACCAAGACCCCCATATCCTCACTTCAGAAATTATCATGCTACCACAAAATCCGTGTGCACATCCAAATCCCATCATTTGGACTCACACTTTCCTTCACGGAGATCCGTTGTAGATGTTACCAAATGTGGTCATTCATATCAACAAAAAAACATGTCCTTAATCCTTTCCTCAGCACAGTACTGCTTGCTGTGTTGTCAGACAAGACAAATACCAACCCAAGCAAGGCTATGGTGCACAGATGCCCTCCTGTTCCTCTTCCATGACCCCATGGGCTTTTCTTGCTAGTGAAGGAAGTGCAATTCTTCACCCTTTACTCCTGCATGGTTGACACTTTGCATTTGACTGTCTGCCTAGGAGCTCACTAAGCCAAGGAATAGAGTATCAGAGGCTAATCCCAGTGTATGAGAGTTGGCAGAAGAGAGTTCAGCACTTTTCCCTAAAAGCAGGACTTGAACTGCCTAGGGAACCAAGCAATTTCTCTTTGAAATGGCCTACTAAAGATCTGGACTTCTTAAATTACTTTCTCCTTTTCCAAGTGGTGCCCTTGCTTCCAAACTACTTTATAAATGGAGCAATAAGAGCTGCAAGAAGTTGTATTAGATTACCAGAGATAGTCTCTCTTCTCGTAAGGATTTAAGTCTGTTATTCTCAGTGTATTTAATTTAGGCCAAATTCTAATTAAATACTTGATTGTGAACTGCATTTCTCTGCTTTGCATGAAGAATTTTATCTGCTTGCACAGTGTGTAGAATGGATACACAAATGTGCAATGACTCACAATATTTTATATAAATCTGCACAGTCATAACTGAAAAAGAAACCTAGTGAGGTTTTGTGACTGTGCTAAGGACAAAACACGCCAGAGCATAACAAGGTAAGCAATGAGAACTGCACCTCTTGGTTAAGAATAGGGAAGATAGGAGAGGTGTATATCACATGTATATCATTTACTGCCTGTGTAGCTATCTGAGGCACTGCCCACAAGAAGCCAGGGGTTCTGCATCCAGCTCTTCTGTTGAGAGAGATTTGGCATCACCCAAATGGCCGGAGGCACCTGAGACACTCAGATCTATTCCATCCCCTTTCTCCTTAGACACTTATCCTGAATGTCTTCAGTCATGACAGCCAGTTATCCACACCCTATTGATAATCATATTATTAAATAGTAAAGCATATTGTGAGTTCTGTAGAATTGCTAGATTTTAAGATGAGAATATCCACAAGAGCAACGATGGCTCAAAAGTGGCTAGAAATTTTTTGCAGTTCCTAAAGTAAAACACTCCTTTAATGTTTTAAACAATATTACACATTTTTCCCCCTAAAACTGACATTTATTATGAATGTTTCTTGAGTATACAGTCTTGTGTTTTATCTTTATAAAATAAAATATCAGGCTTTGCTTCACATTTATTATTAATGCAAGATACACCAACCTCTCTTAAAACTGTTGTATCAGGTGGTATTTGCAGGTGCAATTGTTTTGTTTAGCACATGCTATTTCAAGAAAGGGACACAGATAATGTTTCCCTCTCAGTCCACATGTTGGTATCTCAACAGGAAGCTGGACACATATCTGTATTTCATAATATGTGCTCATCTACAGACTGTTCCACAGCACCCTGCCTCCAGTGCCAGTAGGAAGGTACATTGATTAACATATTCCTATTTCCAGCTTCACAGATTTCTATATACAAACAGCACATCATACATATCCCCATGATGGGAATGTCTGAGAGGAATAGTCTTTACTTGCAATCAGAAGTCAGTAAGGACACAGGAGTGTACTGTTGAAGACTGGTTATGTGCACTGCTGGTGCTGGTATTCCATGTCTGGAAAGAAAGGGAGCCTGATGGAGCTGGGATGCTGTGCTGCCTATACAACAGTGAAGTCCTGGACCTGTTAAGAAATCTGTCTGGAGAAATGCAAAGTCTTAAAACAGGAGAAAACCTCCACAAAAAAAAAAAAAAAAAGCCCTTAAAATGATCTACATGTTTGAAATGTGGTCCCTGCTGCAGTGACATAAGGGAAACAAGACCAGTGAATTTAAAGGGCTCATGTCTTGCTGGATGTGTTATAGAATTGGTTTGTAAAACTTTTATGTTTTTTCTTGATTAACTGCATTTGATTTGAGGGTATCATTTCTTCAGGATACTGCCCTAGCTGCACTTGGCACAGACATTTGAGCTGGGACTTCTACAAGTAGAGCAGTGATGGGTTTGCTGGGAAGATCAGCTGAAAGGCACAGAAATCTCACCTTTATATCAGTACCTTGGTGTACATAGTCCTATGAATTAATGGACAAAAATAGTCACTTCCAGATGAGCATTCCCCTCTTAACTGAATGTCAGTCTGCACTCACCATACAGGTGATTAGTTCTCACCCAGCTGGTTTACTGAAAAACTCACAGGTAGTTGGATGGAAACTAAAACAAAAACAACTCTGTTGCTGTTCAGAAGATATACTAGAAGAGCTCTGTATGAAAGAGAACATCTGAAGAAATCAATAGTTCCTGGGTGAAAACAGAAGATATTTGGTTTTGTTTCATTGTCTTCTTATTTCATATGTATGTTTTATCTTATTCCTTAAAGATTTTTTTTTATGGTGAATATCTGTTAGTATGTTTTTGGCAGATACATCTTGCTTTTTTAGATCTAAAAGACTAATATTTTTCAGGTCCAATAAGGGCAAAGTTTTTATGCTTATATTTTGATTACTGTTGTGTCTTAGCATCTAATGGCAGAAAATTCTATTTTCTCTGTGTATCAAAATACTAACGCTGGAAACCAATATTTAACCCCTATGTTAGAAAAGCTTAAAAAAAGTCGTATGCTAGGAGTTGCTTCTTATCTCTAATTCAAGTGATCAGCCAACATAAAACCAAATGAAACAAAAATGCCTAATATGACATAATGTGTTTGGTGGGTGTAAAGACTGATGTGAAAGCTGCTGTAAATACCCATTCATGAAATTCTTCACTATGATCAGAGGTACTGCAGTCTGTGAGTACTTGAGAATAATTTCTGATAATACAGGCATCGAAATGATGACAGGGACCATAAGAGAACATTAAACTCATTTTAATTTGTGGGTATGTTGCCTGTATCCAACCAGCAGAACTCAGAAAGCAATAAAAAAGTGTGTAATAAGACAGAGAGAATCATTTAAGGAAAGTCAATGTTAGAAAATGCCAACTCCCTGCTCTTAGCTGCTAATTTTGAAAGGGACTTTTAAACTGAAGTATCTCTGTGTGGAAGAGTTTTCTGAAAGCCTTGCTCAAGCTGCAGTGGGGAGGCAGCTAATTTTCCATGTAATATTAGCTGAGGTGTGGAGGATCCTGAGACGATACAGCAACACAAAAGAGAGCACATGACCACAGTATTAGTTTCAGTGAGTTCAGTAGTACCATCTACAGACAGCACATTAAGTAATGAGTTCTAGCAGTCCAGTCAAGCTGCTTGTGCCATTTCCCTACCTAAATATTTTATAAATAAAAGTATCATTGGGACACCAACAGTGAAATTATAACAAGAAAGCATGCCCCTCTCTTTAGTGCCCAATATCCTTCATTTGCTGGATCTTGCAGCACAGAAAGGGAGAAGACTAAACATTGTGAGCTTGTGGTGGGTGTAACAGCCTCTAAATTTTTCTCAGTACTATGCCATCTGAAAAAATGCAAGTAACCTATTTTCCTGCTAAAATATCTAAGGGTAAAGTAATACACTGTCCACTTTTAAGTGAGATGGGGATTTTTTTTTTTTTTGCTAATATTTGTGTAATCAGTACCATTACAAGGTGCTTACAAATAATAACAGGCATTTAAGAGGACTGGCCCCTTTTTCAGGATGTTTTACATCAGGACTCTTGAAATACTAATGAAAGAAATAGGAGTAAAGAAAATTAACTCTGAAATTTACAAATTATGTTAATCTTATAATAGAATTTTCAAAAAAAGATGGAACAAAGAGCATGATGATTTCTGTACATGTTCAAAACTTGTCTTTAATACTAGAAAATCTATGGAGCACACTGTACAACAGTATAGGCAACTGCATCACATACTACTGATCTCTAGTAGATAAAAGAGAAAAAAATAGACTTTAAACAGAATACCACAAAGAGCACAACAATATTTGTTTACTTTTGTTTTCCTTTCTCAAAGCATCTTAAAGATTCATAAGAAATCAATCTACCTGCTTAGGTCAGTTTGGGCAAAAGATAAGGCTTCCAAA
The DNA here is from genome assembly GCF_047830755.1 of Zonotrichia albicollis. Taxonomy (NCBI): domain Eukaryota; kingdom Metazoa; phylum Chordata; class Aves; order Passeriformes; family Passerellidae; genus Zonotrichia; species Zonotrichia albicollis. The sequence goes on along the minus strand of NC_133820.1, from coordinate 81,505,242 downwards.
ACTGTTAATATTAGTGCACAAATTTATTTGGTTAATTGCTGGAATAATCAATAACTAATTTTCATTCTAAACTAGGTACTTCATGTGTCTTAAATAACCCAATGGAAGATCATTACATCTCAATAACAACCCTTAACGATGTCATGTCATCAAAATCCAAACTAAATCTCAATAATGTAGGTTAGTGACCAGTAAAGGACTTATTACCTGGGTCAAGTCCTTGGGGGCCATGGTGGGCCAATTGGTGAACGCCTTCCTGGTGTGTGGCTTTTGCTTCAAAACATGAGCATGTCATCCCATAGGAATGGTCCCATTATTTGGTGCTATGTCATTTTCTAAATGGTTGTACGTTACACATATTTCAGGAGCCTGCAGCAGATTCGTAATATGAAGGTCAACCAAGCATAACAAAACAAAACAAAACAACCACCAAAGAAGGAAGCCAAAACAGACAGCAAAGTAATATGCAGCAGAGTGCTTTAAAATAAACAAATAAATAAAGCTTTGAAAGCTTATTTGGATCTTTACCTTGCTTTCATTAAAATGTTCCTGTGTAATATGGTAATTAGCAGAAATGGGAAGTTAATGTATATTAGTCTTATGTACAAGCCAGGAAGAGAGAAAGGCATAACTATTTTAAGATGCATTTTTAACAATGCTTTTGTGATACCAACACTCTTGCTGATGATATTGAAATTTTTATGTTAATTAAACAACCCCTAACCACTCAGTACATCTCAGATATATACACTTTGTAATTACCTCCATTATTGAAATAGCTAGTTTGATTTATCCTTGCCACAGTAACATTCGAGCTTCTGTTATTTTTGTCTTTAGAAAAACATAGGTCCCAGTGAGGGAATATAAAACTATTACTGTAAATTAAATATTAAAGCTAACTTATTTTTGCATAAGAACACTGTCAAATAATGGTGATAACTATTCCTAAGAAATGAACTTTTTTTTTTATTATTTTTTGGAACACAAATTAAAATCTAATTTTCAGTTCTTTTGTAAATTCATATAGTTAGCAGGTTCAGTTTTACTGATGGTAGTAGCTTAACAGGGAGCTATTATAGTCTTAGCTTAGTGATTAAGAAATACAACATTTGTTGAAGAGCTAGGCCTTTTAGTCTAGAATGGATTATCACTTGATCCTTCCTTAAGCATTTTTATACAGGAGTGCATTATCCTTGGAGCCACCCTGGGCTCCATGCCTCATTAACCTGGGTGTTAGATAAATCAAAGGCAGCCTCAGAGACAAAGATAAGCAAACTGCAGGCCAGCAAGACGATGATGTATGGATCCAGGAGGCTAATAGGAAAGTATTGACAGGAAAATGGTGTGCTTATCCTGCAATCACTGCATATTGCAATGAGAGCTCCCAAAAGCAGATGGGATACACTTCAGGGAATGCAGGAGTAAGAGATTGTTAGGCAGAAATGGATCTTCACATCTTAAATTCTAACAAGAACTTTCTTTGGGGCTGCACTTCAAGCACAGCAGAGAGGTTAATACCCAGGCAATTGCAAACTCTAAAAAGTGAATTCATGGTAGGAGTAAACATTATTATTATTTTAAGATTGTAATATAACCACCAAGGCTGAATTTCGCATATGTCAAACATTAAAGCAAACACACTTTGAAGAGACAATACACAGAACAAAATTCCATATGCTGAGAAAAACAATTTCTGCAGCCTTCTGCAGAAAACAACATTTCATCTGTTAATATCTTTACAATGAGGAAGGAGGTGTGATTGGCAAAAATTCTTCCAAGATAGGGTTCGTTCTGTATTTTCCCCTTGTGCTTGCTTTCCCTTCAGTTTGAAAGGTAACATATTCTAAAGAATCTAAGCCTTAGCCACACATCACTTTTAGGTCCAGTAAGTGGTCATCTTTCACTATTTGGAGAAGATGGAAAGTGCTCCAAGTTTTGTAAGGCCCACTTCTGGTTTTCTGGGGTTTCTTTTCCAGGACTCAGTTCACTGGATTGATTTTACAAGGATTTGTATGGGGGAGGTTTGGTTTGCTTTTTTGTTTTGTTTTGTTTAAAATACAGATTAAAAATAGCTGCATTAAGAGAAAGACCCTCAGAAAGTTTTGGATCAATCTCAGTATGATCATCCAGCTTCTAGAAAATAAAGGTGGATATGACATGATTAATTCTTCCCTTTATTTATTTTCCTTAACCGTGGTTTACTGTAATATCTTTTGTCTGAAATTTGTAGGTGCCCCCCCCCCCAGTCATTTACCATGCTGTCTTTTTCCTTCTGTACCGTGACTGCCAGTTTCGTAATTTTAAATTGTCCTGCGGACCACCCCAGGATCAGGATCAAGCCCCAAGCCTACATCCTTAACAGCATTGATCTTATTTTCCCCAGTGTTGTGATTTACTGGGGACAAGGGCCAGGATGAAGAGCACCCAGCAGCATCCTGAAAAGAGTAAACAACTGAAAATTCAAGTTAAGCTACACAAAATTCAATTTTTGGTACGCAAAATTTGAGGTTATTTTACCAAGCCTGGACCAGCCAGACTTTTTAATGCCCAACAACAGCTGGTGTTCAAAAAATGAATGTGCCCTGAAGGAAGGTGCTATTTGCAGAGATCCTCTGTCTCTTGCTGCAAAAGTGGGAAGGGACATAGGCAGGAAATTACTCAAGTGATGGAGAGAAGGAATTCATGTTGTCCCAGTACCAAAGTACAGATGAATAGCACACTGGGTTCTCTCTGCACTTCTGCTATGAAAATACCAACCACATGAGTTGGTTGGTCACATCTGAGTAAATACTTTATTCTGGAATTCTCACTTTTTCAATGAATACCTTGAAAAGAAATGCAGTCACCACAGGTGAACTGATGGGCAGATGGACACCTCTGGGATTAAGTGTCAGTTTTTGTTTCAGGTTGCTCACCTCAGCATGCCTGAGGCTTGATGCACCCGGGTGCTTAACAGAGGAAAATTTAGAAGGTGAGGTGGCCCATTAACTCAGTACAATTCATACCTAATGTCACCATAGTGTATGGATTTGGTTTGCACTTGACATCCCTAGGTGGAAACTTAAGGTAAAGGGAGTTTATATTCTTGGCCTTTGGTATGTTAGTTTCCCTTACTGTGTATTCATCCAATGTTTTTCTGCCTTCCCACAGCCTATGTCCAGCCTCTCTTCTAAAATTCCACCTGGGTCTATGACTACTACCTCCTCCTTATTCATGCTCTCAGATAAACTACTCCTTCTTTTCTTCCAACCTTGGCATCAATAGGGAAAAGGATAAAAACCTGTGAGCAAGCTTCTCTGTGGTACCTTGGCTGATAAAATGAAAGAATTTTGTAACAGGCTCAGAGAGTGCTGCGGAGGCAAACCTTGTCTCTGTGCCCACTACAGGTTCTCATAGTGAGAAGGAGGAGGAGGATCTAGAGCCCTCAGTGCTGACTTCAAACATCAGTCCTCCTTCCCAGCAGTACTGGGAAGCCCAACCAATCTCTACCAAGCCAGTGAAAAGAAAGCAAGCCATGGATTTATGATTTGGCTGAGATTGGGGAGGGCTCAATAGGGATGGTAAAATATAGTTTCAGCAGCATCTGTTTCCTGAGATGCTTGACCTTTTAAATAAAAGGTTGAAAAAATATTGTTTCTACCAAGTCCCAAAAATGCTGAACAATCTTTGACATTTTTTTCTAAATCAATATTTTTTCAGGCAAAAATATGGCATAGAAAATTATAGTCCAAATAGTCAAAGAGCAGCTGAATTAAAACCAACTGAACAAAGACTTTCACAAGGAAAAATAGCACAGAACTTGATGCATACGTTCATGAGAGCTCTACGCTGAATTACTCTGCTTTGCAAGAGCTATGGAGGTTTGAAAATTAATTTTTTTTCATTTAGCTATTCTGGAAAAATGCTTCAAGGAAATATCTAAGTGCAGAGCCACCACAGAAAGAAAAAATACATAAATAAACTATTTTCTAATTCTGAAATTTCTAGTAGCAATATTTTTCTACTATGGGACTTTTAGAATTTCTAGATGCTGTTCCACCTGCTCTCTCACTACCTCTTCTCCCCACATAATATATAACTGCTAAATCTGTGATGTATACAGCCCTGAAAATTTGGGGGTTTCTTCCTTGTACTCCCAAAATCCTTCTGTCACTTTCATCCAGAGGAATACCAGGTGTGTTTTCTGTGATATGATGTATCTGGTTTCTTGTGTGACAAAAAGTGTTGTATAAGACTTTCTCTTAATTTTGGGAATTGCCAAATGGGAAGAATCAATTCCTACAGAAATATATAACTGAATATATAGTTTCATGTATAGTCACAGTAATAGTTATGACTAGATATTGAAGGAGCTCAATACATCACAAGTCTTATTGCTTTTCTCTGTGACACTACTTTCCAACCAGTTTTGGAAACTGTACCAACATATACTGAGTTGGATAATCAGAAGTTACATACTTTTAAAAATCTATCATCAATGTGGGTTCAAATTATACACTTTTGAAAGGATATTTCTTTAGATTTTCATTACAAATTTTTATTATTCCAACAAATAACATTTTGACAAAATGGAGTTTCCTGAATTGCAGCTAATGTTACTATTATGGTAGGCAGGGTGATACTACAAATGTCCTCCTCTGCAGGGAGAAACATGGACCATTTGTCTAAGCTAGATGCTTAGAAACTGAGCTGACCTTCAAATTTACCTGATATGTTAAACAAAATCCCTCTTTATCATGGATGCTCTAGGAAACCTCCAGTCAACCCTTATACCAGCGACAGTAATGCAAATCACACCACTTTCAAAGCAACATGCTTAATAAATTAAAACACAAGCCTTATTTACCTACTTACTCACTTCTCAGTCAGCAGGAGTCGATTCCCTGACAGGTTTGTTTACTAAAATACCGCTCAGTTGTTTTGCTATCATCACTGACAGGGAAAGAAAATGACAAGTGTATTTTGTAGCTCAGCAGGCAGCTAGACAATTTTGCAAGGCTTAACTATATATATATATATATATATGTATATATATATATATATATATATGCATGTATGTATGTATATATATGTATGTATATGTGTATATATATGCATGTATTTGTGTTATGTATATTATATATTTTCATCTAGTAATAATAATATATAATAAGAAATACACTATAATACATTATAAGTATATGATACTGTATACATATATATAATATATGTAATATATACACATATAATATGTAATATAATAATGTAATAATGTAATTTAATGCAATATATATGAAATATAATACTATAATACATATATAGTATGAAATATATCATAATGCATATATATATATATATATATGCATGTATGCATATACATTTCCAGCAGCAATTCTCAGTGTGAACAAGGCATCCTAAACATTCTTTCCCTCTGAATAATAGACCAAAATTAACTAAGCATGGCCTGAATGCTGTGCGTTTTCCAGCCTCTCCCCTGCTCTTCATTTGTTTGCTGCACTTTATCTGGTCCCTACACGAGCAGGTTGATTAATGCCAGGCAGAGCAGGGGAAGGGGGCGCAGGCGGGTGGGTACCAGAGGAGGGGCAGGAGCCGGCGCTGTCCCGGTGGTGGCAGTGCCTTTAGCATCCCCCTGGGGCCTGCCTGTTATCTGCCTGCCCCCACGGGCAGCAGCTGCGCTTCCCGATGGCCTGATGGACTGGCTGGTGTACCTGGGGACGCAGGCAGGGTGCATCCATTACTCATTTGTGACAATAACCAATCGAGGAAGATGTAGAACTCAATTCCAGCAGAAAGACCTATAATGTTGGAGTCAGGAGGTTATCGCTGTGGGACCTGCACCTTGCTCCTTACCCCTCTTATCAAGAGCTTTACAGCCCCTGCTGGAGCAGCATCTTGTAAAGCTGAGGGCTGCAGATCTGGGGCCCAGATTAGCATGCATCTTCCTAAATGCTACAACATTTAATTAAAAAGTAGGTCTTAGTCAAATTGTTACTGGCTGAAAAGATGCTTTTGGTAAACAGGAGGCAAAAGCTAAAGTGTTTTACCACAGAAGAAGATGTCAAAAAATTTCCTTAAATCATATCTATGTAGAAGATGATATTTTTCTCACTATTCTCATTTAACAGTGAAATTTCATACAAGGGACCAGCACAATCCCAAATCCATGACATAATGCCTGTTAATCCAGGTGAGAACCTGTGGTTAAGGACTACCTAAAAAGCCATAGCACTTGTAAATTTACAAAGGATGAAGCTTTTGATAAAGAACAGATTTTGTTTGATGGCTGCCTATTTATATTTAAATGTTCTGAGAGAGAGCCTTTCTTTTAGAGATAAATTAGTTAAAAGCAATTCAGGGAAGTTCATTAGGATAGGGGCAACACGAGAAATGTAAAATTCACTTCATGATTTAGACACTTTTCCCTAAATATCTTGATCCTAGGAGGATCCAGGTAGACATTTTAGGCACCTTAGTTGATTAAGACAACTTAAACTTATGAAAGAGCAGAGAGAAATAGTATTCATTTATCATTAATGCCTTAAATTATATTTAGGCAGATCTTTTAATCAGTCCCAGAGACCACAGATTCTGGCAGTACCTTAGCAAACTGTGCCTGAACTGGAAATGGAAAGAAATAGTTTAAAAAATGGTTTTATCAAGGATAGAAAGTCCTGGGTTAACAGTGTAAAATTCTTAATTGCCAAATTAGAGGTAGATGATATCACCATCTGCATCACCAGAATATAGGATAGGAATTTAAATTTATTCCTACAGAAGACTATAATCCTATTCACTTAGCTATAAATCAGTAGATCTAATAAAAACAGCATTCAAAAATAATCTGTAATCTTTTTACACCTTGTAAGAAAACTTATAACATATTTTTAAACTGGAATGAATGAGGGGTTCAACCATAGAATATTTAGGCATAAAACTGACAATCAGTTTTATGTATCTATCTCCATTTATATCTACTTTCTTTAGGAGAGTACTTCATGATATATGAATGGCATTTTAGCATAGCTCATTTTAGTATGCTTTCCTCTGTGCTTTTCCCAGGTTTATTAACATATTTTAACCTTTTTTCAGCATTACCAATGTGGACTTTAGCAAATATTAATTATTCAACAGCATCAAAAGCCCTATAAAGGTAGGATGAGAATAGAGACAGCAGTAAAGAACCTTCTACTTTGCAACCCTAGAATAAAATTAGCCGAATTAAAAATTATACTGCGTTAGAATAAAATCAGGAGAAGCAAGACTTAGAGAAATATTTAGGTCAGAGGCGATAAGAGCATCCTTGAGATAGTAAGAGACAAGGAAAGGAAATAAATAAATTTGAAACTGTAAATAAAGAGAGTCAAAGAAGAGCTCTGGATATTGAAAATTAGTATTTGTCTGAACAGCTTGCAAAAGAAAGATGGGAGAGAGAGGTGATCACACAGCTACTGACTAAAACATATCTACAGCTGGGCTACTTTACAGTGGCTTGAAGAGCCCAAGCATCATGATACCAAAAGAGAAGAGCAGCAAGAACTGCCAGGTGACCACTGACCAGAGTGTTCCCTTCATCTCTGAAAGGGCCAGAGCAGCCACTCAGAAATACTGATGGTTTCAAAAACCAGGAGAGAGTTCCAGCAGTTTATTCTTTGAGGAGTGCAATCAATTATTCCTGTTCTCAACTGAGAAATCAAACCCCATTAGAGAGTCAGGAATGAGCATAGCTAAAATAGCTAAAGCTTGGCTGAAGATCTGGGAACTTAACAGCTTTTTTATCTGCAGCTGGAGAATACAAAAGTGTCCAACCTCAGTTTTATGAAAGAAGATTAAGGGCGCTTCTGCCTAAATCTATCATGTGAGATGTATAGACTTTAAAATTTCAGGAAATTACAAGCTACTGGAAAAACAGCAGAGCTTTCATACAAGAGGGCCTTTCTGGAAAACAACACAGCCTATATACCATAAAATTGTAGGAGTCTGGATCTTTGGTTCAGGCACTGGTACTGTACAAATGTTGCTGTGCTTCCTGGAATGGCTAATGCAAGGGCCTGCCAGTGCAATGCCTGAACACAATTCAGGGAACAGCTCCAGCCCAGCACTGCCCTCTCCCTGTTGTAAGGGGAGCTAATTGTGCTCTGCCATTTGTTCAGGGGATGGAAGAGCCTCTGACCCACAAAGCTTACTTGTATAGACTTTAGGTTTCTTGTTCCTAAAGCTGATGTAGTCTAAAAGACAGCATGTACGGACACCACAGGGACAAAAATTATAAAATTCATAAAATCCTTTATGCTGGAAAAGACCTGAGGTATCATCCAGTTCAACCATAAACATAACACTGTCAAGTCCACCACCACTAACCCATTTCCCCAAATGCCACGTCTACATATTTTTTGAACATGTCCACGGATGGTGACTCAACCACTTCCCTGGGCAGCCTGTTCCAATGTCTGATAACCCTTTCCATAATCAGATTTTTTCTTAATACCCGATCTAAACCCCGCCCCACAGTGCACCTTGAGGTCATTTTCTCTTATCTTGTTTCTTCTTATCTTGGGGAGGAGACCCACCTCCACTTTGCTACACCCTCCTTGCAGGTAGTTGTAGAGAGTGATCAGGTGTCCCCTGAACCTCCTTTTCTCCAGGCTAGACATCCCCAGCTCCCTCAGCTGTTCCTCATCAGATTTGTGCTCCAGACCCTTCGCCAGCTCCTTATCCCTTCTCTGAACTCTCTCCAGCACTTGAATGTCTTTCTTGTAGTGAAGGATCCAAAATTGAATCATATGTCACTCAGAATACATACATATACATATACGTATACGTATATTTATATATTCACAATGGTATATGACTTTATATATATGTCATTGTGAGTATGTTATGTACTGTAAAAATACTTCTGCTGAACTTTTCAGGCAGGATGTCTACCTGAAGTTGAATGTCTAAGTCAAACCAGTGATGTATGGTACTTATGGTAATTTACAATCACCAGGGAAAAATTCATCAACTTCCAAAACAAACCCAGGCAGCTCAGGTTTGCCTCTTAGGAGGAGGTTAATTGTTCTCTGAAGGTGTTGCTTCTCCTTATTGGTAATCTATAAAGCCCAAAAAGATGAGATCAGCCTTAGATTTCAGATGGCTAAAGTAGGCAAAATGAGTTCTACTGCTGTGACTTTTTGGCTGTTCAGACAATGCAGTGTCAAGTGTGCAAATCAGAAACACATCCCTGGTCTTCTCCTTCTCTCACACATTGACCTCCCACATCATTCTCCCTAGCAGTGAGATTTGGCTCTCCACAGGTAGAATCAGAGTTCCCATATTCCAATTCACTCTGGTTTGACTGCAGCAAGCCCAAAAAATGCTTGTGAGACAGTGTCAGAAAACATCAAAAGGAGAGAAAGCATGATGAATGAATAGCTACTGTGCAGAAGTGCCTGAAAACAGTATTCACAAATTTATTTTAATTTGGTATCATCTAGATAGGAACACTTTGAAATATTATACAGCTTCATTAACTGCAACTAGTGTGCTTTTCTGAGTTAGCCCTCTAAACATGGGGTGAATCTGCAATAATATCTTTAGTCATTTTTAGGTCAGCTGTAGATTTAATTAGGTAAGCATATGAACTTCAGCTTAGAGATGAGGCAAACAAGTTCAGATCCATGTGGTTAGATCCAGTCAGTTCACCCTGTTTTTCTTTTTTAATTAATATATCATAAACACTTTAAATCAGTATACAATAAAATCACCATGTTTTCCACACTATTTAGGATCACCTTGTCACTGCCTATGACCAAAATGTTTGTGAATGTAAAAGAATCTACCCAGCTCTGCAGCCCAGTTCTAAATAGCAAAATTACACTGGTGAAAAGGCAAACACCTGTGCTGAGACTGATTATTTTTGGTTCTAACATTGAGCTTGTGTTGTTTTTTATCAACTGTAAATTAAATCATTATCAGAAATGCCCTTTGTGTCTCTAGAATGGCTCACTAGTCACAGCTAATAAAAGATGAACATTCTAAAGTAGATCTGGATAGTGCCTTACATGTACATTTCAACTGGACCACACCACAATGAGTCTATAACAGGAGCCTAGTTCACTACAGACCAATGTTTAACCATATCAGTTGTAGTGATACCTCAGCTTCCTGTAATGTTCATGAGTATGAGGGTTTAGCTTTCCTTTCTTTTTAGGATATCAAGGTGACTCCCTTTTTTTCATGTTATTCCCTTCATTTGAAAAATCAGGAAAATTAAACTGCACCATATCTGAGTAATATTTTCAAAACTGCAAGGGAAAGAAACAGCAATATCCTTTAATCTTGTAAAAAAACTCACTAAGAACAAACTGCAAGCCTAACATTTTATGATACAGGGGTTTTTTGGTAGCAATGTATTTCCAATAAAAAATACTTAATACCTGTTTATCTGTCCCACATTGGATATAGCTGTTGGAAAGCTGCTTGGCAAAAGAATGACCTGAAGGTCCTCATAGACACCAGATTGAACATGAACCAGCAATGTGCATCTGATGCAAAACAGGTAAATGGTGTCTTTAACTGCATTAGAAAAATTGTTACCAGCAGGTCCTTCCCCTTTATTCAGCACTGATGGGACCATACCTCAGTGCTGTGCTCAGTTCTGGGCTCCTCAGAAGAGGAAAACATAAGGTGTAGTGGAGAGGGTTCCGTGGGGAGCCACAGGAATTATGAAGAGACTGGAGCATCTCTCATATAAGGACAGGCTGAAAGAGCCAGGACTGTTCAGAGTGGAGAAGAAAAAGCCTCAGGAGGTTCTTATTAATGTGTATAAATACTTGAAAGGAAGTTGTAAAGACGAAGCCAGACTGTTCACAGTGGTGCCCAGTGACGGGGCCAGAGGCAGCGGGCACAAACTGAAATACAGGAGGCTCCCTCTGAACACCAGGAAACACTTTTTTAGTGTTAGGGTGACTGAGCACTGGCACAGGTTCCTCAGGATGTCTGTGGAGTCATGTCTATCCTTGGAGATACTCAAGGACTCTCTGGACATGGTTCTGGACACCAGACTGGAGCAGGGGGTGTGAACCACATGATCTCCAGAGGTCCATTCCAACTTCAGCCATTATTTGATTCTGGAATTCTGTGACTTTTTTTACTGAAAAGAATTATCACACTTCTGTGTATACCCAATATTAATTTCCCCAAGAGTTACTCACACAGTGTACATTACACAGCTTGTAACACAGTAGTATTTTCTATGGCAGCAGGAAACACTTGAACTGAGACTGCATGCAGTCTTTGACCATGTTCAATTGCATTATACAAAAGTGGAGTTTGACAAAGTCTAGGTAGGTTTGGAACATCTCAAATTCTTAGCCTAAAAAAAATCAGGTATATACTAAAGAAGCTGATACATGAGTTCCATTAAAGAATCATTTAGCTACATCTCTATCCTGTCTGGATGCAAACCTCTGTCTTCCTGGAGACAGAATAATTGTATATATAGCTGAATTTCAGTATCACTATATTTGATGGAACACAAAACTTCAAAAACATGTTAAAATCTCCATGAAACATGAAAAGCCACTCCCAGCACATATTCGCAAACAAGGAGAAATTCTTGAACTTAATTCAGTAGAAACTGGTAAAACATAGAAAAGTTTTCAGCTCCTCATCACTTCTAAATGGTGTTATACAGACAAAATATTCAGTCGTAAAGAATTTTTAAATCACCTCAGCTCAAAGGGTCCTACTTAAAATCAGGAAATCATAGCTCAGAAGGATAGTGGAAGTTTGCTTGGAGTTAGACTTTGTTACCAGCAAGGGAAAAGTTAAGGCAAAGTCATGAAAAATCTCAATAAGAAGAGCTATTTATTAAGTCTTGGACAGCTGAAGAAATGCCCAGAAATCTTGGTGCTTTTCCTGTTTCTCTCCTCTTTCATGATGGATTACACTGTCTAGTTGGATTGACATTATATCTCAGATAAAAATATACATGATTGAATCTCTGAATTTTAAATTTAAAAATACAAACTTACCTTAAACTAAACTAAACTAAAAATTAGCAGCTTAAAAATAAAGTTTCAATGCTTTGATTTTCCCAGAGATTTCCAGTGTGAGAGGTAGGAAATTGTGCAAGTTTTGATTGCTTATGTTTTGAAGAGCATGATTTTATACAATTTAGATTATTTAAGAGTAATTGAAATAGTAAAATAAAATATATAAACCTTCACATAATACAACACAATAGAAATTATTGGCAAAATATAAAATGCAACACCTTTGAAACAAAGTGTGGGAAAAAAGCCTAGAAAAAATAGACTCCATTTCACCTAAAACATAAATAGTCTTTTAAAATTAAATCATTCCTACTGTCTTTCAAAGCAAGATATCACTGGAACCAATACACTTGTTTGATGAATTGCGACTTTTTTTCAGCAAGGTTATTCTCTCCTATAGGTCTTTCACAGGAATCATACTGTTGATATTTTGGTATCTGGATAATTTATAAGGTGTTGATTGAGTTTTAGTAAGCCGAAGTTCAAGACTTTTCTCAGTCATAATTCCCAATCAAGCTAGCAGGAGATTCAAATTGAGATGAGAAGACTGATCCAATATAATGAAATTTTAACGATTCAATGAAATTTGCAAAAGGGTCCTAATAAAAACTAACAAAAAAAATTGTTAGTTGGTTTGTTGCTGTTAAATGTCACTATAACACTTAAGATATGGAAAAGCTGCCCACTTCGAAAGGAAGCACTTTTAAAAAACAATATCAATGAGGGAACTTAGCAAAATGCCAGCAAGATAACTGACCACTATATTTGTAAAATAAATCTGTCCCCTGCAAATCTCCAACCTTCCCTTTGTAGATCAGTATACAGCCCACACTTTAATTGCATTTAAGTCTGCTCATGCGGAAGGTAAGAGACCTGCCCCAGCAAAATGTGATTTTGTATGGAGAAATAATTATATAATTAAGTGTGCTTTTCCTGTATTTTCTTCTCAATGTGTTTGTCTTCCAATGTTTTCCTCTCCCTTTCCTTCCATTATATCCCTTGTAACGGAGATGAAGCAGCCTTGGTTTCCAGTGAGATAGAAGGGTAGCAGCAGGTCTACAGGAAGAATTCAAGATGCTTGCCATAAACCATCTACCACATACAGCAAAACAGGATTTTTCCCAGGATTATTCAGAGCCAATGCAACATACAGTGAAACGTTTGTCTTGAACACCCTATGGTGATTTTAATGACGGAACAGTTGTTCACAAGTGTGTGGAACTCCCCTCTTTTTTCCTTTTCCTTTTTTTTTCTTCTCTTTTTTTTTTTAACTTTTTTCCTCAGTTTTGTTTCAGGAACTTAACTTTTAAAAAATTTCCAGGTTATCCACATCAAAAGTACCTTCATCACTGACAACTACAGAATGCCTTAGAAAAACTTTAGACATGATTTAAGCCTACAAAATTATTCTAGTGAAATCACAATGTATATCTTGTAGGACTTCAGTTTCAAAAGCATAGCTTCAAGACTTACATAGAGTTTGTCCAAAGTTTCAGAAACACCAGCGAACTGCAAACATATTTTCACTAGTTTGATTTGTGGATTTGAGATCTTACGTATTTTTCATTTTATAAAAATGTTTTTTAAATGTTAAAAACCAAAACAATGAGAAATAATAACACTAAACATAATTTAATTTTAATGGTACCTAAATTATTATTAAAATAGAAAATACAGGGTTTTGAAACAAAACTTACATTTATACACAAAAATCTCTAGATTCTTGAAGATTAAATATTTGTCTCTGATAGTTTTGATACTACTTGGGCAAAAGCAGAAAATGTGGCTAAATATTGCCCTAAAGTTTGGCTCACATGACTGTAAAATCCAATGTACATAAGCTAAATATTTATCTGAAGAAAATGCTGTAGAGTAGAGATTTGGTCATTCCTTCAGTAACAGTCCCAGAACATTGTAAATGACTGTAAATTATTGAAGGCATCTTTAAAATACAATCACACACAAACCAATTTTTTTGTCTAATGAATAGCAAAACATTTTATTTATATTATATTGTTGTACAGGCTGACCGTTTCATTTAACAGATATACTCTTCAATCCTGCACAATCTTATGCATATGTTAACACTGAAGCAGAGAAATACATTCCTGGAGATCAAAGGTACAACACAGGCTGGAACTCCTGATAGTTTGAAGAGTAATAAAAGCTCTGGGTCTGGGTTTTTTTAATTTCCAAATATGAAATCCCTTGTACTTTTCACCCAAGACAATGCATGTGCTTGGATCCACAGAGAATCTCAGATAACACCATGAAGCAGAGTGTTGCCAGCTGTTTGGATGGACTCCCCAATGGAACACTGCTTTCCCAGGAATGACCCTTTTCTCCCCCTCACTGACCACTCTGTGTAACAAGATACACAAGAAGAGGTTGAGAAAAAAAGCTCAGGGCCTCTCCACAACTTTACTTATCTGCTACAAAATGTGCAATTGGCTTTCTGGATGTTCTCCTACCACAGTTTTTTCATCTTGAGATGTGCAGAATGGAGCGCCCAAGCAATTTCAGGAGAGGGGTCCTGAAGCCAGGACTGAAACTTCACATCACATTGTACCTAGAGCCTCAGATTTGCTTCCACTGAGTTCCACTGCCAACATGCACGATTGCAGTTAGACAGTTGTTCACACCTATACATGAAAGGGGTTTTAGGCAGAAAAGAGAAATATAGGCATACACCATGTGCCAGCGACCTCTGCAGCAGCTTACCGTGGTGAAGGTTTTAAAATTCTCTGCATACAAGTAGTTAATCACCACAACCATTTAAAATGTCAGTGGAAAAAGAAATGATTTCCAAGAGCATATAACTGCCCAGATAACTTTCATCAGCCCAGCCACATGAAAGACCCAGAGGCAACTGCAAAGCCACCATCAATACAAATGCCTGTGGAGTCCTCTCTGGTGCCAGATCCTGCTGCTTTGGCTGTAAACAATTGCTCCTGTAGTGCTGCATCTAGGATCTCTGGCTGCCAATCAAGCAGGAAGAGGAGGAGAAGGAAGAACTGTCTAATGCACTTGAGTAAATGTACTGTTGCCATTAAGTGCTATATTTTATACCTTTGTGGCGTATGTGGTTTTGCAAAAGAGCTAACCTCCAAAATGTTAAAAACTCATTGCAGAGAAAATGTAGCAGCAGCTTTGATGCCTAATTTCTATGAATATGAACATTTTTATAGACTTCAGTCTCCCCACAAAACATTAGGCTAATGGACACTGGGCAATTCCTCTTAAGTAACTTTCTGGTCAGTCATTCTTGCAGGTTTGGGTCAATCCAGGTGATGCCCATAGTGAGCAAGAAACATCAGACAGTGTTTGCAACACGCATCCCTCCTCCTTCATTGGTCCTGGCACAGGTGCTCCCACTGAGAGCAGGGTTTATATGCTGAAAGCAGACAGGGAAGCGATGGTTTTAGGCTGCACACACAGCACACACTGAAGCACTTGCCCTTAGCAGTGCCATAATTTTGCACCTGTGTCTGAAGGAGTTCATTTTGTTTCACTGTGAACAAAGCTAAACATGATGCCCAAACAGGGAATATCTGATTTTGGTGCCCTGTTTTGGCTGGTGTCTGGTCTGTCTCTTGGATTAGGTTCATGTAATGGCTCAGATTATCATGAGACTCAACCCAGTCATTTCTGTTCATTGTCAACTCAGGACATAATCAATTGAAAAAGAGCAGACTAGGCTCCAGTCTGCAAACACAAACTGTCTAGTTTTTATTAGGGTTCACACTTACCACAGTGGCAGTGATGCCACATCCATAAACCCATCTGAATAAGAAAAGGAGTGACAGACTGCAATCCTAGATATCTAGTCTATAATTCCTCTGTATTTATTTAGATATGTCAGCAATAACATCTGTATCAGGGGCTAATTTTCCCTTCAGTTTTATGCTAGTAATTGACTACAAGCCCAGAAGTGAAGGCAGAAGGAGAAAAAATAGAAACAGAGAGGAAAATAAAGTCTACTGAAAGCTTAATATAAAACTTATCTCTGAAAGCTCTGGTATTACTTAGATAAAAATGAAGCTATGAATAATTATTGCTGTCAAACTTCTCCTAATGAAAATTATGGCCACTACAAATGTATTCAAAAATTGCAGACCATGGCTGAAGTACCATGTGACACTTTCCTCTCTTAGCTGTAAGCTTTTCTTCCAAATTAAAATAACTCTTCATTTATAGTTAGCTGCTAATATTTTAGGCAAACAGCTGAACTCAATTGGCAGTGCTGAATTTATTACAGATTATATAAAAGCTCAGAACCTCCTGGCAGTACATGATTAAACAACACATTTGCTTGCTCTTTCTTTCTTTCTTTCTTTCTTTCTTTCTTTCTTTCTTTCTTTCTTTCTCTTTCCTCCTTTCCTTCTCACTTCAAGCAACTGGCTAATCAGAACAATTAGAACTTTTCTATAAATTCTTCAATAGGTCAACAGAATGCAGAAATTAATGCCCCAGTAAGGGTATTTCAGGTTTTATTACAAATCCTCCTACAATTATAAATATATATTTCTAATATATTATATTAAATAGATGAAATATATACAGGTAAATTATTAGTAAGGAGTTGATCAATGAGTTTATTTTTTTCACTGAATTCCAAAGTCCCATCAGGTCTTTACTGAGGTGATATTACTGAAGGACAGAAATTTACTTTTTAGTTACAAGTAAATGAAAATTAGAAAAATCAGATTCAGCATGTTCTGTGCTATTTGTGTATCAAATAGATATAGTATTGTTCAAAATTAAGTATAACATAATACTAAAATAGCACAGATGATTAATATTGGACACTGGTTAATGCAAAAATATTAACTCTGCCTAAAGATGATTTCACTGTGAGACATTTGTTTTATTTTTATCAATTAGCTTAATCTTTGATTTGAATTCTGCACCCTCTGGCATCAAGAACATGCTTGTTTCCTTTTTTTTTTTTCTTTAAACAAAGGATTATTCTTTCTCGAAAGGGGATTGTCAAGTTCTTTTATTGTTTTATGTCACACAGGGGAAAAATGCTTTTGAGGCATTACCTCTGAATTTAGCAGGGACGAGAGTTTACTGCTATATAATCATTAGTCAATGCAGTAGCTGAAACCTTAAACAAAAGAAAACAAACTACAAACAGGCAAGCATACCCTAAAGGCACATCAGAACACCAGAGAGAGGAAGCATGGATTTCAAACACGGCTGCCCAAGCATGTGCTAAATATTGCCACTCCTGACTTTAAACAGCACACTGAGGAATACCACATCACCTTCTAGTCTTTGAAACAATACTAGGAAGCAAGAGGAAAAGAATTTAAAGGGTTTAGAAAATGTACTTCTACTCTTTTTCCTTATTTTGAGGCTTCATGAAAATTGTATCTCCAAGCCAGTAAAATCTTTCAGTATAAGGGAACCTCAACATAAAGCTATCAGAAAGATAGGACGAGACCTCAAATGTCTTTTTTCATGATATGTGCTTCACCAAAACAAGCAAAGTGCCTGATCCTTGTGAATTGTCTCCCACAGTTACTGCTCACACTGTGCTTGTGAGTCACAACAAAGCTTTAGAAAGATTTTTACCGTGGCTGTGCAATTGTGTGTACAAACAATCGCCAGGGCCACAATTGCTTTCATGGATGATCACCAGCCTGGGGTAACTGTAAGTACTTGGAAGGAGCTAATTAGAGAACTGTATTTCATCCTGATATATGGCCAAATACTATACAAATAATACATACAGTGAAAAGCATCTAATTTATGCTAGTTGTGAAAAAGGAGGGTGATGCCTCTAACACAAATGAGAAACATTAAATACATTCTATTTTCTTAGTTTCTTTCTACTGGCATATTAACCATGAATTCAGAATATATTGTTGATGTTATTCAAAAGAGTGATTGCTTCATTAATTTAAGTATTTGTCAACTCAGAATAAATTGTAGGTCACTGATTTGAATAAAATCTACATCTGAAATGAACTGAGATTGTATCCAGCCCCCTCTGCAGAATTGTTTTGACAATTTAGAGCAGGAGTCTAAATTACACCATCGGATGATTGTCCAATGATCTCTACATCTTGAGCTCCTCTCTAAAGATGGGTGTCCAGCAGGCATAAGCTTATATCTGTAAGTAATTGACTGAAAAAAATGGCTCTGTCACAGTCCATCTCCCCAAGAGAACTGCCCATCCATTGCAGGATGCTCATGTAGGGAGGGGCTCTCTGATATTGGTACTTTATACACTTTCAGAACTCAAGATTCCAGAACTGCTGCTTCAGTTTGCAAGATTGAAGCTCGCCACTTGATTGTCTGTAATGACTAGACGATTTGCAGGAGTTGCTGGGAAAACAGAGGACAGGAGGCACTCACAGGAGTTTATGAGATTCAGATGCAGAGCAATAAACTGATTCCAAGCAAAATTATAGATTTCACGTGCCATGAAAGGAAAAGTTCCAGGTAAGAATGACAGTTTCAAAAAGAGTAGGCATCAGAAAGAGTTAGAAAGAGTTCTGCTGTGTTTGGTCTTTAGCAGTTTTTGTGAAAATGTGGAAAGGCAAATAGAAGCTGGATGAGGTTTTTTCCAGGGAGAGCTCCATGAGGCACATGACATACTTTGCCATATTTTATTCCTCAGATTGATTCTTTCTGACAAGAGCATGACCTTGTGGAATGATCTCTAGACTCACTTCCAAATCTTATGACCACATAAAATCAACAGAAAGCAGAGAAAACTTCCATCAGGGAGAGGTGTTTTCCCCAGTGTCAGAGCACTGTGACTGCATGGGAGCTGCCGTGCTGGGTCCTCTTTTCCATCACTGATGCTGGAGCTTCCCCTTAAGCAAAGCCTGTCCTCTATTTCCAAGAGATTCAAAGTTTCTGCTGTAGGGCATAGTTTCAGTGGGACAGCAGAGCAAAAGACAAAGAACTGACCATCACTTTTTTTCTCACAAAGAACATGTGACTGACAGAAACTCTCCATTAGGTAATGAAAGAAAGGCTCCACTCAACTCACTTGGTGGTTGACACTGCTCTCAGTACTAATAAAGAACAAATCCTTCCTTATATGGTCAGATTTTAATATAAGGCTTTGGCCTAGCCTAGCTGTTATTAAAAAAACACAATCCTTGAAAAATTGACTTTTTAGAGGTATTCTGGAAGTCTGATTTACTGGAAATGCACTCAAGATGATACAAACCATGTGCTATACTACAGCCTTGTAAAACAGACTTTTCCATTGGATAATAATGTGGGATGAGATATATTTCATCTTTCATACATTTATTTGACAATGATAAATTTAATTCATTCTATCACATTGAATGATACATTTATATTCAGTATGTAGTTTAAAATTTCATAAATGATTAAAGTCTTTGTCGTTTTAATTATAATATGAAGAGAGCAGCTAGAACTTATTTGCAGAGAATAATGTTCAAGTCAATAAATTTAGTAAGTTCTCCTGACAACATGTAAATGATGACTTTAGTTGCCTGACTACCTGTGGAAGACAGCCCGATAACGAGAGTCCTTGTGTTTCTTTTCTAGCAGAGTGAAGCCAGAGTCTGATCACTTCCTAACTTCAACAGCCTCCTTTCAGCAACTGGTAGCAAACAATTCACAGAGCCTTAAAAGTTATTCTATACTCCTGCCCTAATGAAAAAGTCAGCCTGCTAAGCAGAGCAGACACCTATCATCTACCAAGACATGAGCTGTAATTTACCTCAAGAAGAAGAAGAAGAAGAGGAAGAAGGAGGAATCATCACCCTGGGAGAATCAATAAGGGCTCTGAATACATAAGACCAGGAGCTTTGACCCAAGCTTTGCCCTGTGCAGGCAATAGTTTTGCCTTCTTCGTGCTCACCCCTGAGCTGTTTGAATCATGGGGACAACACCTAGTTAATCACTTGCACTAAATGCCAAACCAAAAGCCTAATGCAAAGATTTCATTGACTTCTTTTGGCTTTGGATGAGACCCACACGTATCAGCCATTACAAGGGGACTATCCAAGATCCAGTGGTGGCACTAGGCACCTGTCCACAAGGAACTGAACCAGTACAGGTAGCACACAAGTCAGACATAAATCATAGGTCTGTTACTGTCTCTTCATGCATTTTGGCTCAGGCATTGCAAAAGAATTGGAAGAAACTTTGGCTAACTTCATGCAACTGAACAAATTCTCCTCTGGTGCATACAGAATAATTGAAGAGAAAATCAGTTGTTGAGTTGACCTTCACACAATTTTCTTCATGACACTCAGAGTGCTTATTTTAGAAAGAGAAATATTTATAATCTTCTCAAGAAACAGTATAAAAACTAAAAAAAAATGTTATTTTTTCCTCTTATCCTAATTAAAAACAAAACAAACCAAACAACCAAACAGCCAACAAAGCAACCAACATATAAAGCAAATTTGGCCAAATTTTGTTGAAAAAGAAAAATGCCTTTAGGCTGAGGAATCATATGCCAAAGTATAGCCCAAAGCAGATTTAACCAAAGGAATCAGAAGGTCTTCTGGAAAAGGAGAGCATATAATGGGAACGACAGCAGACCTTTAACTGTAGCAGTGCTGCTGGGTGCCGCTATAATGAACTGAAACCTACAATCTCCTAGGGTTAATAAGACACCTGTCTTGAAACTAGCAGTCATATTGGTTTTCCAAGCCTGCCACAATAGTTAAAGTCTTGATGAAGTTCTTACTGTGCCAAAGGAACTTACTAACAAAGCCACTGAGTCAATTTAACCTAGTGAAACTGGACCCTGTAGACTGGGTTATCAGAGTTTTGTGTTGAGATAATTACAGCACTAAAGAGAGCATATGGGCTGTCAAGGCTGGCACATGGCCTGCGCCAGCTGTTACCTGGGTGCTTTGGAAAATCTACTGAACAGCATTTTGGACGCAGAACAGCTATATGTAAGTTTTCCAAGATATCTAGTGGGAAATCCTCATAATAAATTTATTTTTTTATATGGGGAAGGATTACACCCAATAACATGACTGCAAAAAGTACAGCCGTAAACTTCAAAAGGAAACTACCAGAGGAAAACAATTTTGCATGGTAGTGAAGTGTACCAATAGCAAGCTTCAGATGCTATAGAAAGTAAACTATTCAAGAAATTAGCTTTTGTATGGTCCAGCTGAAAGCAATACTGAAATACTCTTGCTTAGAAGCTTTTCTAGAAATGTGGTTCTGAGTCAATGGGATTTATCCTATTATTCCTGGTACTGCTACTCCATGAAAAATGTCTTCCAAATGCAATGTCATAGCTAATCAATTACTAACAACAGCTATTATTGATTAGCTGTGATACTCTTACAGGGTCTGTCTTTATGAGCTAATATCAACCAAGGAAAACGTTTCAAATAGGATGTGTCCAATGAGTTAGAGAGAAAATTTAAAGAGAAATCAAACAAAAACATGCCCAGACAGAATATAACAAATGGAAAAACACACACCAAAATATCATAACACGTGAGGACTGGAAATTATGATTATTGGATCCAGGAGGATCATAGTAAATTACATTAATTATTTCGATAAGTAGACTTAACCACCCAAACAGAACTTCCTAAAATACAACATTATTCTAAGTTTGCCTGCAGTATTTGCAATATCTATGGTCTGAGAGAATGACTGGGAAACATGGAAATTGACAAGTAATAGAGGAGCCAATGCTGAATTTTCAAAATCTGACCAGATGCCTCAGAGTTTTATGAGTAAAAACTGTTTGCCATTACTGTGGCTGGGAATAGTGGCAGTGCACAGATCTGAAAAACCTCTGCAAGATCCCAAATCTTAGTTTCTCAAACCAAGTTAAACTTAAAAAAGTTGAGGTAATGAAGCTCCAGCTTCAGTTTCAAGTCACCTTAACAGGCAAAAACATAGATTCATTCCTCTGACATCATTAGCTTCATGGTGCTAATGCAAATATATCACTATTTGTTTCACATAATTCAATTTCATGTCTTCATGAATCTCTCGAGAAATTAATGAATGGAAAATTTAAGATTTACTATCTCTTTGAACATGTAATTTCATTAGAAACCTAGTTAACCCTTACTTCCTCCTTTTTTCACTCAATAATACAATTTCATTGCTTATGAAGAATATATGCTTATATTTTGGTACAGTATTTTTTTCAAAGCAAAACCTGCATTTTTTAGCTCTCTAAACCCCTATTTGATGGAAAAGGAATGCATTCTGGAGTTGAAAAATTCAGTAATTAGATTAAAATTTTTTTAACCCTGTCTTTAAAATGTTAGGAAATCCAGTTGTATTACCTAAATTAAGTGCATTACTGCATTATATTTTCCAAGCTTTAGCACAAAACAAAAAAAATTCCCCAGAAGAATCTTAATTCTTATCTGTGGAAAACATTAAACTGCTAAGTGCTAACAACTGGAATTAGTCCTTAAATCTCTAATGAGAATAATAAAACATGAGTGCAGTTTGTGCTGTAACTTGATAAGGCCTGAATTTACTTGCTGTTAGTAAAAGTTCCTGATCCAGCAGTATGGTGTTTTACTCCCTGAGGTACAGGAAACAATATCTGTCCTTTAGGAGCATCCTCTGTGGTAAGCACTTCTTATCAGGGCTATCAAAGGACTAAGATAGCAGTGTAATATCTAGTAACAGCAGCTTTATGAGCAGATCCATTACTGATTTAAATCAATCTAAAGCAGGTAGTTCTGATTAACCCATTCAGAACAAAGCTGACCTCCTCACGAGATTATTTCTTCTGAAAGTAAAGCAAACTCTTTCTATGCTACCAGATGTGACATGAACTGCATCCAAGAAGTAGCAGCAGCAGAAGTATGGACCAAACACCACAATGTCGTAAGCCACTTTAAAAAAAAATCTTGTATTAAAACCTTGTCACTCTGTAAAAGATGTAATGCTTTGCAGTAGTAAAATTTAATACTCTTGAAAATTCAGTTTTGAACTAAACTAGAATACTGTAGGCAGAAGAAAATTATTTAACTGAGCCTGTCTAAAATCACCTTGCTCTCAATTTGTCTGAAAAACTTTTTTATAAAAGGCAACCTTCAAACACTGTTCACCACAATTTTCTGTCAAAACACTTATTGGAAGGCAGTCTTCAGATTCTATTTGCCTGTAATTATATTTTTATTCTTTGCAATGGAAAATGTAATTGTAACTTTTCTTGAATTTCCAAAAGTAAAATGAAAATGTTGTGATAAGTCAGCAGTTTAGCAAGTCACAGCTATTTTAATTTCTAGTGTTTTCACTTAATGTCAATGGTGATTCCATCCCAAGTTTTAATTAAAAATCCTTAAAGCCATTGCTTATATTTTTTCATATGTGTTGAGAAATAAGGGGGCTGAACCCAGATTTTAAACATGCCAAATGTAAAATGGTTTCAATGATGATTTGCTAACATGGCCCGTAATTAGATCACAGAGATCACAGAGCATTACCTTTTGACTGGTGTTTAGAAAGACAAAAAAGCCACTGCACTCAGCTTGACTCAGCTGGGAAACGCCAGCGTGCTTGCAGCCTGGGGAGGCCCAGCAGAGGAACACGGCGCTCCCAGAGATTGCCAGAGCACACAAACAGCACGCATTGCCAACACCCTCTCACCACTTGCTAACTTCAGGCTGTTGGACACACTAAATGGTCACCTTCACCATTACCCTGGGCCTGATCCTGCTCTTTCCAAAGCCAGTCTGAGCTAAATTATTGATTGCAACAGTCAGTCCCTCGTGTCTTAGGAGTTAATGGGATCGAAGTGACATATAATCAGCATGCGTAATTTGAGGAGCTCGAACTTCTTGGATTCCCTTGTGACTTATTTTGGAGACATTGCCTTTATTTCTGAACTCTCCCTCTGAATTATAAGAAGAAAGGAAAAGAAATTTGGATTCTAGCAAAGAAGTCGCTTGTTTCTCCTTCCAATTTTCTTGGAGCTTGTTTATAGCCTGACCTTGTAATCTTCCCATAACCCTTCCCCAGTGACATACTTTCCTACCCTTAGTCTAAATCCACTCCCTATGAGAAATAAAAAAAATACTGGATAGGGTAAACACACACAAAAAGTCAGCATTTCTGTTCCTGTCTGCATTACAAAGGTTCACAGAACAAATGAAAACCCTTACATATATGAACTATTTTAATTATTGTAATTTTGTATTCTCCACAAACGCAAAAGGTTACACTCTTACTGATTCTTTGATTTAAACAATTCCTATTAAACTGTGTAATTTTAGTTCAGTATGTGCTTTTGCAGTACTTTATGCAAACGTGAACTCTTTGAGATAACAAAATCAGCATGAATTTTGTATTAGAAATATATTGCAACATTAATAAAACAAAGCAGTGTATTTTCTTATGATAATATAGTTTAAAGAAATTGGGTTTTTTAAGATTCATACCATACAGGTGACAAACTATTTATTTACTCCTGCTTTTACTGGTAGCTGTATATTTCTTATTAGATAATAAATTTGATCTTCCAAACTATTTTGCTTGAGCATCAGAAAATATCCAAGTGCTAAAGGGAGAGATGGCATCTAAAATATGCTGCTGAAGTTCTCTCTCTTGATAACACTGGAAGCTGTTCTGTAACTTGATCAATTTCCTGCATTTACAGAATATTGTTTTTTAAGCCTGGTATGGGAGAGAAATATCAAAACAGGCTGAGATATTTTCAGCCCTTCAGAAAGAGATGAAATTAAAGACTCTACTTTCAGTGCCTTTCCAAAAAAACCTCAAAAAAGAGAAAATCCTTTTTTTTTCCTCTATCAGATTCAGGAATAAAATTTATGCTCTTTATATCACATATTGCTTTAACATTTTCAAATGAAAGCTAAAACCAGGCCCAGAGCAATAGAGTATAGTTTTAAGAGTGTCAAATTATCTTCAATAGCCATTTTTTAAATAAAATATAAAATCTTGAAGCAGACAGCAAAGAATTGTATTGAGGGCAAAATCTTTCACTTAGACATAAATTTAAAGAAACCACATCCCTGAATCTTAAAAAAAACCACAGTGATATTTTCTAATAGCCATACAATGCATATATCAGTAGTATGAATAACTTTCAGGTGTCAGTTTTTAACCAAAAAGTTCCTCTACATTTATTTCTTTTAAGACACTGCCATTTGGTAGCTCTGCAGACGTACAGAAACAGAAGAACAGTAGTATTTGCACAGCCTTTTTGTTCCAGTCTGTAAATGTAATCTTCCATTTCAAGGTTACCAAGAAGAAGGAAAGGCATTATCATTGTTTTTTCAGTCTGACTGTCCCATTTAGGTGATGTACATACTCTGAGCAAATTAATTGCTTTGAATTTTACTTATATTTATTAACTGAGATTAGGAAAGGCAGTAAAACACTATATCAAAGCATTATGGAGAAAACAACCAGAATCAATCTTTTTCATTTGTCACAGACACCACTTATTTAAATCTAAAATATGTTCTTTGCTGTCCTTGGTCTATTCTGGTAAATAATAGCTTGTACCAAATACAGGGCTACAGAATCCTCTCTTCTTTTTGAATATAAAAATACAGAAATAATAAGTTTAAAAAAAAAAAGAGACATATCAAACTTCTAATAATTGGGCAACAACAACAAAAAAGCCCCACCAAAACCCTGTAGTCCGTTAGATCTCCGCTTCTTAGCTAACTAGATTTTATTTCCATTTTCAAAAATCCTAAGTGCATTATTTTTTCAGGGCTACTTCCAGAATTTAATCACTGTACCCCATCATTCTGACATTTATTTGGGGGCAAAACCTGCAATAACATGAAATTCAGAAGGGCCTTGTAAAGAGAAAAAGACAAAATTGCTAAGTAATACAGTGCATTATAACTCCCTAAATAAGGCAGCTGCAC
The DNA here is from genome assembly GCF_047830755.1 of Zonotrichia albicollis. Classification (NCBI taxonomy): domain Eukaryota; kingdom Metazoa; phylum Chordata; class Aves; order Passeriformes; family Passerellidae; genus Zonotrichia; species Zonotrichia albicollis. Next base: position 81,479,351 of record NC_133820.1, on the reverse strand, counting down.
ATCACATTTCTCATTCAGACAATTCTGCAAGAAAAGCATTACCTGACTGTAATTGTTTAGACTCAGAAATTAATTTAAAATAGACATGCTTGCATGTACCCAACACTGATTCCTTCTCCCCAGTTTTTGAAAGTTTGGTATCTGAAACACTGCGACACCATCGCCTGCTCATTATTATTTTTTTTAAACAATGTAATACTGAATCTCCCACATAGGAAGGAAGATAAGTAACAATATAGTGCAGGCTCCAAGTTAAATCTGGTTCAGACAGCGTAATAATGATGTCATTAAGGCTCCGAGCTGAATGGGAATCAGACAGTGCCATAGTACAGCTGCAGACATAAATCTGAAAGAACTTTTTTGGCTACATTCTCAGACTTACCTTGAAAGAAATTTAGGAGCTCCAGCAATGTGAGTTGAAAGAAATGTTCTCAAAGGGAGGTTTGCAGCAGGAAGAACCTGTGTAGGCCTTATAGGCACTTTCTTCTGTGGCACAGGAAGGAACATTTTGTTAAATGAATAAACTAAGAGAAATAATTTCAGAAGAAGTGCAAACCAGAAAACAAATAAACCTTAATACTACCACAAATAAATGAGACTAAGGCAATTGTGGGACTGCTCAAAGCCTTTTTGCCTTGCTGAATGAAAGCAATCCCTAAGACTGAATGGGTAATGAGATCCTGGCTCCTGAGATTTTAGCTTTCTTAATCATGTTCATAATTAATTCAAGAACATTGATAATTTCATTACATTCTTTTTGTCTTATCAATAAATGATGTGCCTGCACTTTTGGTCCTGTGTACAGGGAGAAAGGAGATGCTTTGGGTAATACTGCACCAGGAATTGTATATGTATATATGTATATATACATGCATATATATTTATATATATATATAATCTATATGACCCAAAATAGCGATGTGGTAGCTATTACCCATAACCAGGCCTCTATTATCAGAATACTATGGCAAGCAGTTACAAATAATTAATAAGCTTTTTATGCAGGAATGAAAAACCCTTTAAAGAAAAATATGCTGCAAATAGAATTCCTGTCTGAAAGATATGTACCTAGAAAAAAATACATTTTCAGACATAGTGAGGAGTGGATTTCACATGAAGTCAAACTATAAATGTATTTTTTAAACATCTCTAGATATGTTGTTTTTAAAAAAATACCTTTTGAAGAAAAACCCAACTTCAGCTCCTTTTCCTATTTGGAGAGATGTGCCCTTCTGTTTGTCCTTCCACACACATTTCCAGTATCAGCTTACATCTGACACCAAGCTATACTCGCCCGCTCAGTTGAAACTGTCTGGGGCTTTTTACATTGTGGCTTTTTTGGTGGTGGGATTTTTTAGGAGTTGTTTTTTTGGTTTTGTTTTTTTAATGAAGACTGAAAGGTTTCTCTTTACCTAACAGTCAGTCAAATGCTGAAAGCATCCCTTCAGGATTTACGGCTTGCTCTGTGTAATCTTCAACAAAGCAACAAATCAGTTTTCGTCCCTTTGTTGTTGTTGTTGATTTAGAGGCGTCATCGATTTTAGACAGCAGAGTATGTAGAAATGAAAAGTTTCTGACTGGGAACAAATACTGCTGTGTTATCTGCTCTCACTTGCACCTTATTTCATTCTGACATCAGTGAAATCATCCATGGAGAATGTCCCTGTGCAAGAGAAAGCACCATAAATGAATCACAAATAGTTTAATAAGTGACTTCAAAAAAGCTACACTAAGGAAACATCTAACACACTGTAGGAATTTCTGTGGTTCAGCTGATTCTCTTTTAAAAATAATAAAATCAAGCATTTTCTCCTCAAAAGCAGGTTAAATGTCAACTTAAGGACAAATAAATTCCCCACAAGTGTTCTCATTTTCCAGTCTGTTGACACCAGCTTCATGAGGATGTTACTCCACTGAAGGTCTCAGTGGCTCTGAGCCAGCACAGCATGTGACAGGTCACCTGGGTGCCACATGTTCCCCATTAAAGAAAGAACATTGATGCACGTACAGATAGAGGGTTTCCATTCTGAAGATACTCATCAGGGCTAGGGAAGGAAGAAAGCCTGAATTTCATGTGTGTGCAATGTTCTGGGGTCATAAGCTAATGCTACTGCTAAAAAAAAGAGATGGAGGAGCAACCCCTGGTTGAAGGTCAAATGACACCAACAGACTGCAGCCCATGCTGCCCACAATTAGTGCCTTGGAACTGAGGTGGCTGGGGACACCTCACCCAAGGAGCCCAAAATACAGCTGTGGAACACACCAGCAATTCAGCAGGGTGGACAAGGGGGGCACTGCACTTAGACTGGTCTCTCAGCCTTCATTTATCTTTTATGACTCTGATCCAAAGAGGTGCCAAAAGGTCTGGTATTAAAGACCTAGAGCAGCCCTAGAACCTAAGCAGCTCAGGAGACCTGTGAAGCAGTTTTGGTTCTTTAAAGGGTTCCTCAAGGGGTGGGGAAGGCAGCAGAAAGGATCTACTACAGTGTAAAACTCCCTCTTCAAGTTTCAAGCAATGCTTGAGGATATGAGAGGATAACAAGAGATAAAATCAGGTAAATACAAATTATTTAGGATGTTTGATATGTTTACTTGGAAAGGCAGGCCCTGAACCATCCTTTGTCATGTCCCTCCCAGACTACCATCACTGATCCTTGAGGATGTAAAAACAAATCCAGATTGATTTAGGCAATCCAGATACTTCTATTCCTAATGAAGACAAGAGTGTGCGAGTCTTGAAGATGCCTTTACCCCAATGCTCCTGAGCCTTTATGGCCATAACCCCAAACCAGATTATCTGAATTGCCTCCTAAGGGGGCTCATCTCCCCACTCACAGTGTAAAAAGCCTCTGACTACACTCTCAGTTGAGGCATTTTCAGGGAATACCTGGAGTTAGATGGGATACCATTCCTGGATATGACAAATTAAGAAAGCAGAATGCATTCAATTAATTAGAAAACATCCCCCACACCACCTCCCTCCTTCATCCTTGCTGTTTTCAGAGGACAGAATTCAAGATAAGTAGGTTCAGATCCTGGATTCTGATTAGGTTGCTCTTGCTGTAGGTCAGTGTAATGCCTTCAGGTGTTATGAATCCAAGCCTTATTGCTGAGATCAGCAATGGTAGTCCCTTTCAAATTTAGGGCAACATTTCTTTGAAGCAAGTCTGAGCTACAAATGATGTGGAAATCTCTCTGAACCTGATTATAACTTTTACTGCAAGAGCTATTGATAAGATGCTAAGCATCTTTGGCTGGTCCATGGAGTTTTTCAGGAATAATCTCAAAATTGAAGCTGTTTATGTGTTTGAAATACTTGATTTTTATCTGTGATTAATATATAGTCTTAGGTCACCCGTGCTTTATTCCTAATCTTTAAAATGCAAGTACTATTCCTTGGATTTAAAACTGTCTCATCAGAGCAGAAACCTTAAAATGTTCTAAGGGATTTGGAGAACCATCCTGAAATTCATGAGAAGAATCCACATCACAGTTACTGGTAGTTATCAACAGTTTTTTCCACAGATAAGCCATCTATAAATTCACAACAGCAAAAATTATAGTCAAGTTTATAGAATTGCTCTTTAAATCCACTCATGAGCATGAGCAAAATTATATGGGGTTTGCAGAATGACCTGATTACATGAGAAAGCAGTCCAAAAAGAGCAACACGGAGTCACTTAGCAAGGCAAGCTGTTGCCTGTGACAGTGATGTATGAGGCATAGGTGATATATGTACTGGGTGGCTTTATCAGTAAATCATTGAGTTATTTACTTCCCTGAGGAACTGGGCCTGTCCCTGGAAGAGACTGCACTGTGAGATGCACCAGTGGGGGATTAATATTGGCAAAACAGTCAATTTTGATTTGTTCACAGAAAAGAATAATAAAATAAAATTTAATAAATAATACACCACAGATGTACTGTTTTTTTAAATCCTAGTACTTTAAAAATGGTAGAATTTGGATCTCCCTGTTATTTCCCTCATTTACATGAAAGGAAAAATCTCCACAAAATTTATTTAAAATAAAGTATTTAGCCAACACATCCCGGGCAGGGTCTAACCACTTACTCATTGAAAAATAAGAAAAAACAGAGAGTATGGAGCTTGTGTACTGAAAAGATATATCACTTTCTTTCCATATCAAAGGTAGACAACAATCTCTACCATCTGCAAGGAACAACTGTAAGGCCACTGCAATTTCAAGCTTCTCTTATGGGTCCTTACTATAGGGCCATCCACAGGGACTCTCAAGCACACCAATGGACAGGGTGCTCCCCAGAGCAGATGTAAAACCAGCCCCTGGTGCCTGAGCCCCTCCCAAGCTCCTGGGCTTGCATAGGCAGGAGCATCACCTGTGCTTGGCACCTGGGCTGCAGCACCTTGCCCTCCGATTGACTGCATGAACCTGCTGCATGCACAGCTTGAGAGAGAATTCAAAGGGCTGTCCTGGTGCTCAGCCTGACACTGATGCATAAGTCCCTTAGTTCCTTGTCTCATAGCAAATTTTTTTTGTGTCTGATTTTAACAAATCTGAGTTAAAACCATGTAGACTGAAACAGAATAGGCACACGGTAAAAACTGGAAAATAAACAAAAAATAATCTATCATTGACACAAACACCATACATATGGCTACTTTCTACATCAAAAATAAGGAAAAAAGCTTAAATGCTATAAACAGTTGCTGTGCAGAAAACAGCTCAACATTATAGAGTGTTATAGAAGCGCTTCTTCTAACACTAACACCATTTTCAGAAAAGCTTTACACAAATAAAGAAAAATCAGACACTAATTTTCAGAGTAATAAAAGCAGTGACAACTTTATCATGGTTAATGTGCAGAAAATGACTGTTGTGATGCACAGCATATTATGGTAGAAGTGCAAACAAAATACTTTTTCCTCTTTAATTCCCCCACAGCATGGTCATTCATTGCAATTACACCACATTTCCAGCACCATGAATGAATCTGCCTTATTCTGATTTGGGGCTGCTATTCATATATAGCTTTTTTTTTTCTTTCAGTTATTATGTGAGAGCTTTGAAGAATCTCAGCCTGAAACCTACACATTCCTAATGCTTAATGCCAATATTTCCAAATCAGAAGTGTGAAGTACAGTGGATATGGTACTCACCTTGGTCATGAAAATATGACTGGACATTAACACATGGCCTGACTCAGAACAGGGACTAGAAGTGTAATAGCCAAGGAGTATCTGGTTACAAGTAGCATTCCTTAAGGCTTCATGCTAGGCCCAATTACATCTTGGTTGTCATCCCAGACAATGAGGTGGAAAACATCTTCAGGAAGTTCATGAATGACCTCAAGACTGGAAGCACAGTCATAATGCTGAAAGGCAGCCTTTCAGCAGGATCTCAACAGGCTGGAGAGAGGAGTTTAAGGAAATATCACAAATTCAGTAAAGAAAACCGCTAAGTCCAATTCCTGTGCCAAATAAGTCCATGGATCTGTATAGAGTGCTAGCAAAGACTTCCAGAGAGCAGCTTTGCAAAAGATAACCTAGACTGGGGAAAAAAATACATTGAGCATTTGTCAAGCGCCATGCTCTTGCAGAGACATGGACCAAATGCAAACTGAGCTGTATCAACAAAATTACAGCCAGCAAGTCAAAAGACATGATTATTCCTCACCATTAGACACTTCTCTGCCTGCACCTGGAATAAACTTCAGTTTTGGACTTCCCAGTAAAAGAAAGATATTGACATGTTGGACCAAGTCCAGAGAGGGACCAGCAAGATAGCTGAAGGCTTGGGGATGACAATACGAAGAGAAGGCTGAGACAGTTTACTCAGGCCGAGTGAACACAGCCCCAAGCAGCCTGATGTAGCTAAACTGCATTGAGTGGGGAACAGAACACCCCCTCCAAAATGGGTTACTCCACTGCTCTGTGAACAGAAAGGAGTTGAAGAATATAATGACATATTCTACACATAAAACCTTAGTACGCTCAAGTACACTTAGTACACTCCAACCATGACCTGTACAGTTCCTGGTTTCCCATATTTTAAACTTGAGAGGTGGTGGTGTCATCAGCTCCTTACAGTGCTTCTGTCCATTCAACTCCTACCACTGCTATTTTTTCATTAATCACTTTAAATCTCATTTAGAGAACATTAACTGCATCAAAGCTTCAAAACAACTATAAAATTTCTTCTCTCTCTAAACAGAGACCTTCATGAAAGCTAAATCAACCATTACAAAGTAGGATATTAAACTGTTATATACAGTAGCTCTGTTCTACTTGCTCTGACCTACTCACAGGTTATTTGCTTAAAGTATTTTTAATACCAAAAATTGACAGTGATTTCCAAGTCACAGCAGCCACAGTCACCAAAGGCTTCTAGAAATGAAAATATTTTCAAGGAGATCCTCTTTATACAACAATTATTTTCTAAAGGGCGAAGTATCATAAATATGTGACCTAGTTCCAAACATCTGCATTCTAACTGCTGCTATTTGTTTCTTCTCCAAGCCTCAACTCTTTTTAGAGATCAGAACTACCTCTGGTTCTAGTGACAGTAGGATCATGCACTTTGCTTCTTCATATTATAGACAGTGGAAATCCACACATATTCAGCATATATAGATGTGAAATAATGTAAAAAATATTTAGGTGAGTCCCACATACCTGACCCAGAAGGATCTAATAGATGAGGAACTTATAAAATGCTTTTTATGTATGGGAAATATTTGAGTAGGGAAAAATATGTCATTGCAACTGTTTCAAGGAGCAGATGGGTAGGTACATGCATTGATAGTGACACAAAAGATGGAAGTTAGATTGGTCAACGGCATGTAGGAGCTGAAAATGATAAAAATAGAAGAAAGGTGCGGAGATTATCAGAAGGGTAATTAGAAACAGCAGGGAGAGAAAATATAGTCGTCGTGGAAATAACAAAAATCAGAATAGGAAAGATCTGCAATAGATAGAACTTGCTCTAAAAGCCATAATCATGGAAGATATTAAGCATTTGCATTTAAAAAAATCTTCTGATGTAGCTAGAAAGTAGTATTCAGTTAAATACTCCTGAAACTAGAAGCTGTATTTACAGTAATTTACATTTTAAAAGAAAAAAATACCACCAAAGGTCATAGGAAAGAGAATAAATTTCAAATGCTGTTTCACAACTTTGTACAAAATAATAAAGTGAGTTGTTTTGATTGAATTTGAATTGACAGCAAAAAATTCTCATTTACCATTATTTGATGCTTCATTGAGTGACTTGTGGTTCGTTACCAGCTTTTTCAATTGATACATCTCTTTGCAGCCAAATAATGGATAAGTGACACACACTATGAAATATGCATTTCACTAAGAAACTGCTTTCCACATCTTGAGAACCCTGGGTAGTATTTATGCTTGAAATTAAACCAAACACTAAGCATTGATTTTAATATGTTTAGATGAAATCAAATTGCCCTAACTGCGTTAACACTGTGGAACATGCAGTAATCCATGTATTTTATAGGCTGATAAATCTGAAACTACAGTAAATGCATAATTATGCCATCAGTGATATCTGTTTCTGGTGCCTATTACTCAGATATCGTGCTATCTACAGCATTATGCATGAAAGTAACACCAAGGAAACAATTCATTTTTCTCACAAGTTACTGAATCAGTTTAAATCAAAAATCAATGGCATTAATCAACTGCATTTGTAATTTCAAGGAACAGTCTTTTGCTTCCTTGCCTATGGAGTGCCAATTGACTTTGAGGAAGCTTCTTGCATTAAATATTTGGAGAACTGCGAGTTTGTTGAACCCCTGCTCGTTTCAGTTCCTAATGCTGTTGTTTTCAATATGTATATTAGCATGATTGTCTGAAGTCTCTTTCCATACTAGCCAGAGAAGCATTATTTTGATAATTTCCACTCCAGGACAAACATTTTAAAAAATCCAAACCTCAGACTGCATATTGCTCAGTAAATGCTGTTTCTAATACTCACAGAAAAAAATCAGATATGTTAAAAGAAGAAGAGAAAAAAGGAAGCAGGCAAGGCACAAAATGGGGGGAAAGGAAGGCAACAGTGAGGAAAGGGAGACAGGAGGAAGCGAGTCACCAAACCATCATTTCCAGAAAATGCTAGATAGGCAACTTCAGGGTTTGTACTTTTTTCTTCTGATGGTATTGGAATGATTTTTTTTTTTATTCATTGAAAAATGAGGAGAAAATATGAAATTATTTTGACAAATAGAAAAAAAAAGTCACAATTAAGTGAGGGGGATGGCAAAAAAAGGGTGAGCAGAAAAAACTTCAGTCATCAAAACAGGGCTTTAGGGTCACCACCTCAACTACATGTACACAAATACAGGAGTGATTACAGGACAGCATCATGGGAGCAGTTCTCATGCCTTTTCTGGGAAATCAGCATAACTGTGTGTTCCTGCAGCATGTGCACACAGTGTGCATATCCTGGGGAAAAAAAACAAAGAAGAGGTGTGTGCAGCTGTAGAGTAACAATCTTATTGAAACACAGATAAGGCGGGATAGCACACACAGCTGCAGTACTGCAATGGAGGAATAAAAGCTCTTTAGGTGTGGCAGGCTAGGGTGGCAAGGGTGAGTGGAACTAGGAAAGCAAAAGTCTACCTGGAACTGAATCTGGCTGTGATATAAAAGGCAGCCAGAGGGGATTCTTCTGGTATATTAGTTACAAAAGTAAGACCAGGAAAAATGAGGGCCCACTGCTGACTGGGGTAGAAGATGTGGAAAAGGGTGAGATACACAATACCTTATTTTCTTTACTCTTTACTTACCTTTAGCAATCCCAAGGCCCCAAGGTCAGTGGGAAAATATGGAGTAAGAAAGACTTACCTTCGCTGGAGGAGGATCAGATTAGAGAACATTTAAATAAGCTGGACACCCAAGTCCATCAGATTAGATGGGATACACCCATGAGTGCTGAAGAAGCTGCTCAAACTCTCTGAAAGGTCATGGAAGTCACAGGAAACTCTTGACAACTAGGAGAAAGGCAGTGTTTCTTCTAACCTCGGGAAGGAGGATCTAGGGAACAGCAGGCTCATAAGACTCAAATCCTTCCTGTTAAAAATAATGGAATGGATATATCTGGAAACTACTTCCAAAAACATGAAGGACCGAAGGATGATTTGGATTAATCAGCACAGAGGTATTCAAAACTAATCACTTTTGACTGAACTCATAGCCAGCCTTCCTTCCTTCCCTCCTTCCTTCCTTCCTTCCTTCCTTCCTTCCTTCCTTCCTTCCTTCCTTCCTTCTGCCACTTCCTTCCTTCCTTCCTTCCTTCCTTCCTTCCTTCCTTCCTTCCTTCCTTCCTTCCTTCCGCCCCTTCCGCCCCTTCCGCCCCTTCCTTCCGCCCCTTCCTTCCGCCCCTTCCTTCCGCCCCTTCCTTCCGCCCCTTCCTTCCTTCCTTCCTTCCTTCCTTCCGCCCCTTCCTTCCTTCCTTCCGCCCCTTCCGCCCCTTCCTTCCGCCCCTTCCGCCCCTTCCGCCCCTTCCTTCCGCCCCTTCCTTCCTTCCTTCCTTCCGCCCCTTCCTTCCTTCCTTCCTTCCTTCCTTCCTTCCTTCCTTCCTTCCTTCCTTCCTTCCTTCCGCCACTTCCTTCCGCCACTTCCTTCCGCCACTTCCTTCCGCCACTTCCTTCCTTCCGCCACTTCCTTCCGCCACTTCCTTCCTTCCGCCACTTCCTTCCTTCCGCCACTTCCTTCCGCCACTTCCTTCCGCCACTTCCTTCCGCCACTTCCTTCCTTTTCTCTCTTTTTCTCGTTTTCTCTTTTTCTTTTTCTCTTTTTTTTTCATTTTGTCTGCTTTTCTTTGACATGAGGAAGATGAGCACTGTGTTTGGAGGTGACTGTTTTTCCTCATTATGGAGAGCCTAGATGATGTTTCATCTAATTTTTACATAACTATCATGATATTCCTCAGGCACAATACAGGAATCAGAGAGCAAATGCACTTGCTGAAGAGCTTGTTTGGTCAACACAGAAAAATAGGCATTGTTATTCTGTGTTCATTTTATCCTGAAACTGATACACACATTTGGTTAATCAAACTGCTCCGTGGAAGCACTTTCAGATACAGAGGTGTAAAATATAAGTTTACACATTTTTAAGATTTTTTTTTTTAATGTATACAACAATATTAAAAAAAAAGTTTGGTTTCTTTTCTTTCACTAAGCTGGTGAAACAGAAGTGGAGCTGAGTTATACCTGTTGGGAGACCCTCCAGGGTATTGTTTGTTTTTTTTACTGTAACATAAGCTATACTGTCATAAAAACTTCTTCATAACTGTAGCTGCTTTAAGAGGTTTGACATCACTCACTACCTCACCATAATTCAAGCTACAAAATTTGAATACTGACAGTGTTCAAATACACCAATCCATATGACATTTAGTGCTAGATTTGGTGATGAGATAAAAAGCTATAAGTTCACTGATTTATAACATGATTTGAGATGTGCTTTCTGTAGAAGAAGAGAGGTCATCTGCTGGCAGGTGCTTTTGATTAGCACATTTCAGTTTTGTTTCCAATACAGGAAAAACATATTAATATTTACCTTCAAATGATGATGCGCACTCTTCGTTATCTAAAAGCTTGGCTGCTGTTGGTTCCTACTCTTTCCTGCTGTCTGCAGAGGGAACAAAGAACAATGCCTCTACCCTTGCTTCTATCCAGCAAGGCTCCTGAAGGAAAGCAGTCGTCAGTCCAGAACAATCTACTTTAGGCACCATAAAACACCTAACCAGCTAGCATTCTGAACATCCCGAATTTACAGACCGTGATCATTTTTCACACACTGAGTGTGTGGTGGTTCAGAGAACACAAGTTACAGAATTAATGCTTTACTGTCCAACTACTAAAGTAATTTTTTCAAACTGGGACTAAGGTGGCTAATTATTTTTGAAAGTTAATAATAAGATGTTTCATGCTTAATTGCATTGTGACTGTGCCTACAAGAGCCAGCTATTAATCAAGCTGTTATGTTCAATGCAGTACAAAGATAACATAATAGGATAGCCCTGGTTCTCTTTTTGCAAATGCCAGCAAATGGTATGACTTTTACCATTACTTCTAGAAATTTATGCCTGGATGAAATTAAATAGTTCTTCCCTCTCTTTTGCTGCTTATGGTCCTTGCTGCATAATTTCATGCTGTGTTGTTCTTGATTCTGAAACAAAAACAAATATGAAGTACAGCTCCACCAGGAATGCTATTGTAATTCTTTATTCCATTGCTGGAATTAACAAGATTTTTTTAAGGGACAAACCTTTTTTTTTGTAAAACTGCTACTAAAATAAAAAATATAAACAATTATTGAAAATATATAGTCACCAAAACCCTATTAAATTTATCTCTTAAACAGGTTTATTATTTCACTACATATTTGAATAAAGATTTGTCTTCTGTGGCTTTGGCACAAGAACAGATTTATTTAGTTTATAAAAACAATTATTTTTTTCTCCATCATCTACCCAGAATAGAATTGTTTAGGAGGTATATGTGCTTTGTCAAATGTTATTCTCACAAAAACAATCTGTTCAAATCCATTTAGATATTTTAATAAATATATAGGTGTCAGTATTTTTTATGGCTAGTTCACAAAGGTTCTAATTTATGAAGATTTTTATTGTGTGTCACTGGAAACATGCAAGAGAAATGCCTCATCTACACTAATACTGCTACTCTTTTATGTTATTTAGGGAAGATTCAGCAATCTTAGGGCTGACACAGCTAATACAGTGAAATACATGTAAACATAGCATCAAATTTAAGGGATGCCATCACCCCGAGATTTTGAAAGCTTAGGAATACAGGACACTCCTCAAAGTTGGACATCTTGCACTGGAAGAAGTGCAGTTAGCAGTTCTGGACTTGGTATGATGTTTCACACTCCTTTACAAAGCTATACCTGCACTGTTTCCTTTCTCAGGAGTTACTCTGTCAGTGTCACCCAGAGAAGTTCAGCTCCATTGAAACAAATGAATTTCACAAATGTGTGGTCATCCTTCCCACTATTTTCATTTTTGCTGTTAAAACCTAAGTCACTTAAGGACTACTAGAGAATGGGAATCTCTCTGTTACACAGAATGTAGGGGATGCAGCAGGTATTTACTAGGATTATTCTGCTTTGCCCACCTATTTCTGTGGGATTTCCTGAGGAGAAGGCAGGCTATATAATGCACGGACAAAGCACACCAGGTAAGTCAACTGTCCTTGGCCAAGCTTCTCTGGGAGCAAAGGGAACTTTGCCATTGACTTTGCTAGGTTGCAGGTGAGAACAGCCTATATTTGCATTCTTGCACACCTGATGGCAGTAAAAATAAGCTCTTTTTTATGCCTTACTTTAAAAATGTTTAAAAACCAGCTGAGGAAATGGCTCTTAACACAACTGCCAGCATATTTAACAACCTCAGCTTCTAATTCCTAGCTCTCAATTTGTTTTATCCAAAGTTTAGCAGAACTGAGAGTGCTTGGGTTAAATAGCTCCTGCACTGGAGAAACTCCCCTCTCTGCCATTGCTCAGGAAGCACAGGGAATGCAAAGATGTCTCTTTGGCAGCTGGTTCGTTCAGTCTGCCAACCAAGCACGGGATGATTAGCAGTGCACTGCAGAATAGGAACTGGTAACTGCACCAGGGGTGCAGCAGCTACATCATCCACAATGACTGTAGAAAATACCCCAGGTTTAGATTTCTTAGCCAGCTTCACACTTCATACTCAGATAGCAGTTACAATGTAGAGAGAATTGCATTTCCTAGAATAATTTCTGACTTAAGGATCTTGATTCTTTCACACGTTCAGCAGGTCTGTGTCATTTAAATTACATCTCATTAATGTATCCCTCTTCTTTCCTTCCTGAGGACTGTCCCTCTAAATTCTTTTACTTCACATTTCTTACTCTCAGAATATATCTCTTTTCTACTCTCCCATCTAAAACCATTCTGTCATAAAAGTGTCCCTGCCCACATCAAGAGTTTAGAATTAGATTAATTTAAAGGTTCCCCCCCTTCAACCCACACCATTCTATGATCCCATGACATTAGTCATCTCCCAAATCAATTAACATAAGTATTTACTGGTTTGGTTATTCTTATTAAGTAAATTGCTATTGTCTATTTTTTTGCTTCTACTCTACTTACTTTATGAATCTTGTGATTATTTTTCTTCCATTTCCCATCTTTTTTCAACATATTTGTGTCAGAAATTTTGTCCTCTTTAATTTCTCCTACCCTAATTCCAGTCTTTCTGCCACACCTCAACACTCATTTCTTTTTATTCCTCCTCATGATTTCTGAAATACAGTTATTCTACCTGATTCTGTCTTGTTATTTAGACAGGCATCTGACACACAAAATACAGAATTGTTTAGCAGTTTGATCTTGCACACTTCCTTTCTACTGAAAATTGACATAGTTAAGGGATTTAAATGAATTTTCCATACCTTATTGACCTATTCATACATGTTTTTTTGCAGATGTGTCTTTCTTATTCCAGGTAATAAATTGTCCTGTGGCTAATATGAATGGCAGGTCTACATAATATTGCATTGTGAGTCTTTAAACATTCTATGAGACATATTTCATTAGAAACAGGAGGTAAAAATAAAACATGTCACCTACTGAGGAGGCAAAAATAAAAGGTGTCACCTTCCTTGAGGAAGAAAAAGTTGGTTTGTGGTAAGAAACTCTAAAATATGCAGATTGAACACAGAAGGCAGAAGAGAGGTGCTTTTGTTTGAGGACATAATCCTGCTCTTTAAAGGTAAAGATATTTAACATTTTCATAAGGCTTGGGCTGAGTCCTAGCATGTGATTCAGTCAGGATGTAGATAAATAGTTTCCAATTGTTTAAAAAAAATCTCCTAAGGTAGATAACTCAATCCTCTTTGTACAAAATAGCAATCATCTCAAATACCTGTTGAATGATGAATTTCCTTTGCACCCTGACTTGAATGGTAGCAACTCAAGCTTGTAAAATTATTGAATTTACTGACCCCTATATGTTTTGGAGTCTCTTCTCTGTTTTAAGCTACAGTCCCTTTGACAAAATTTTCTTACCACCCTTCATTCAAACTATTTTAGATGGAGAGTCAATCACTTGCTATAATTGGATTGCATTATTTCCAAGAAGAAGGCTGATACAATGTCCATTTTCCCTTTTTGAGGCAGGTATCAGAAGTGTTGGAATAGATCACTGACAACCTCAGCCTAGCTCTGGAGAGTAGAAATGGCTAAGGTTATACTTACACTAGAAAATCAAGGCCATGATCGAAATGGTAGAGCAGAGTGGGTACCTGTATTCCAAAACTCACCTTTTTCTTCCTTCCAAAACACCTACTAGTAACCATTCCTAAGTCTCCTGAACAACTCTCAGTCATCATCTAGCAGAGGGCTAGTTTGTAGAGGGCTAGTTTGCACAGCTTCAAAATTACAAGTATCAGTCAATGGCTAATTGCAGGGCTCAGAGGATGCCGGTGTTGGAGCCTGCAATTTGGGCCTGTTCAGTTCAGTGGTGAAGATGTCTTTGTCCAGATAAAACCAAAAGTGCAAACACCTCAATCTGCACAATATCACTGGAATGGAAAGGAAACACAACTGGTATTACTGAGCATCCCCTGCCACAGAGGGAAAACTCAGCCTTCCAGCTCCCAAGGGAGTGAATAAGATGTAAAACTTTTCTACTTAGAGCTCACTCATCTCATCTCTAAAGATAGGCAGTGTGTGACCATAAAACTGACTATGAGTAATGGGTCATTAATTTTCATTTGCAAAATGAGACAATATGATACCATTTTTTACCAGGATGATAAAATGGAAAAGCTATTTATTACTTTGCCAGCAAGAAACTGGCTTATGCTATGGACAAATTATTTTGAAAATTTATTTTGAAATATAGGTAATTGTACACAAACAGTACAACTGGAAAAAAATAGAAATTAAGTATGGCTACTTAGAAAACATGACATTAATATGTTGTACAGAATCTCTATAATGTACTTTTTGACGGTACCTGCAGTAGTTTCTATGGAATGGAAACCTATTCAAATGGAGAAGATGTCAATATAACTAAAGCCTGAGTAAACAATGCCCAGAATCCTCGTGAGCTGAGCTTTCCTTGAAACAAGAAAATACTTTGCTTGTTCTGGTTAACTCTGCATAACTTCTGAACTTCTGTGTGAATGTGGGAGACTTCTTTACAGGTGTGTCTGCAGATGAGCATGCACATTCATAGATGACATTGAAAAGGACATAGTTTAAATTCAGACATACATATGCATGAACATATCGATTTCCAACTGTGCACCAAGGGGAAGAGTTTTCAAAATATTTTTAAAATAAATTTATTTAGCTACTTTGCGTGTCTCAGGTAGGCTTATTAATAAATTAGAAACACCTTATAAAACATTTTACATACCACCTGTTTTTACATAACACCTGAGTACTATAGAGGATGGACAGATGGACATCATAAAAAGGGAATATGATTTCCTGTTCTAACTGCACTGGTGTCTTCAACACTGTAGTAAGTGTACCTTGGTCAGCTGAGAAACATTCACCCAGGCTCTCTCCACAGCCCTCCTCCACAAAATGGGTGAGAAAATAGCATGAGAACCTCATGGATTGAGATAAAGACAGGAAAATCACCATAATGGGCATTACAGACCCAGTTAGGGAAAATTAAAATAAAAATTGCGTCAGAAGATTAAAAAAGAATCCATCCTGCTCCTTCTCCTTCTTCCCAGGCTTAAGTTTTCACCTTCATTCTCAACTGCTCTGCTCCACCCCCTCCAAGGAGGGCAATGGGGAAGGGGGGCATTGTGCTCAGTCCATAACAGCTTCTCTTTTCTGCCCCTTCCTCTCTCTGTTCCTCTGCTCCAGCGTGGGTCCTTCCTTTAGGCCACAGTACTTTAAGAACTGCTCCAGTCTGAGTCCTTTCCATGAGGTGCAGTACTTCAAGAGCACGCTGCTCCACTGTGGGTCCCCCAAACAGGGCACAAGTCCTGCCAGAAAACCTGGTCCTGCCTGGGCTCCTCTCCATGAGGGGCAGTTCCTGCCAAGAGATTGCTCTGGCCCAGGGTCTTCATACACTGCAATTTGGTATCTGGCCCACCATGGAGCAGCTCCTTCCCCTCATCCTTCAGTGACCTTGGTGTCACTGCACAGTTGTTTCACGTTTTCTCACTCCTCTCTCACAGTTGCTGCTCTGCAGCATTTTTTTACCCTTTCTTAAAATATGTTATCACAGAGGCACCATCTGATGCTTCTGTGATAGCATATTTAAGAAAGGGTAAAAAAATGCTGCAGAATTTTTTTCTCAGCTTTGGCCAGCAACAGATCTCCCCTGGAGCCAGCTGGAACTGCCTCTGTCTGACACTGAAGGCAACTTCTGGTGTATTCTCAGAAAAAACACCAGTGCCAGCTCCTTGCTGTGGACACCCAACACACCAACCTGGCTTTCAGTACTGCACTCTCTGGAGAGGCAGAATCTTGCAATGAGCCAGCAATGTGCACTTGCAGCCCAGAAAGGCAACGGTATCCTGGGATGCTTCAGAAGCCGTGCAGCCAGTGCGTGAAGGGAGGTGACTCTGCCCCTCTTCTCCACCCTTGTGAGACATCACCAGGACAGCTGCAGTCAGCCTTGGGGTTTCCAGCACAAGAAAGACATGGACCTATTTGAGCAGGTCTGGAAGAGGGCCAGGGCCACAGAAATTATCAAAGGGCTGGAGCACCCCTCCTATAAAAACAGTCTGAGTCTATAGTTGGGGTTGTTCACCCTGGAGAAGAGAAGGCTCTGGGAAGACCTTAAATAAGGTCTTTCAAAACTTAAAGAGACTTATAAAAGATAGAGAAGGACTTTTTACTAAGATCTCTTGTAACAGGACAAGCAAGAAAATTTTTACATTGAAAGAAGGTAGAAGAAATTTTTTAGAATTATATTGGTGAGACTCTGGAACAAATTGGCCAGAAAAGTTGTATATGGCCCATCACTGGAAATGTCCAAGGCCGGGTTGGATGGGGCTTCGAGCAACCCGATCTAGTGAAAGACATCCCTGCCAGGGGACAAACAGGAGAGTGACCAGGAGTTTGGACTAGATGGTCCGTAAATCCCAAGCCATTGGAATCATCTTTTTCAACCCAAGCTAATCTATGACTCTAAAAATAACTATTACATAACTTAACAGCCAGCTGCTCTGTCATCAAGGAAAAGAATAGCACTTTTTTAGGTCAAAAGCTATTGAGAGATCATTGCACACAGTGTTGAGACTAGAACAACTCAGATATGTTCAACTTGTTGGCAATGTAATTTTATGAATGCTTGACCATTCATAAATGGTCAAGCAATGAAGGAATTGCTGCTCTGTAACCCCAGACAAGCTGCAGCCTGTCTTCCCACCAATTTCTAGCCTGTCTGCTTGAAAAATAAGTTTTCTTGGAAGACATTATCTTTTGTCTTTATTATTCAACATCTGGTATGATATAGTATCTTCCAGTTGGAACCACTAGACACTATTGAAATACAAAGAGCAAATAAGAGTATTCTGAAGTATTTCTATTCTTCATGGTTATTCCTTAAATTTGATGTTATTCCAAAACAACTTATAGCAATAAGCAATATAATTATTCTCCTGAAATGCAATGTTTGCATTAGCACTGACAATCTGCATTTTCATTCTCTCTATCTATACGACATTTTCTATCTATTTATCTACCAAGGATGTATTCAAATATCTTAAAAATATTTTTTCACTGTCTTATTTTCAAGTCATAAAAAGCAGAGGCTCTCTTCCAAAGAAACAAAAGCTGTAATAACAGATGGAATGTATTGTCCATATGTATTTTATATATATAAGTAGATGTGTTTTTTGACCTCCTCCCTTTCCTCACACCACCACCTGCCAATGAAGATGCTTCACAGCGTAAATAATTAATGCTATCATCGTAATTCCTAGGCTGCTACCAAGAAGCGTGGCCTCTTCACAGTTTCCTTTCTGTTTCCTCAGTTATTGCTGCATCCATAATGAAATGCAATATGAATGTAACATTAAAGCTGCAAATTTAAACACAGAGGTGGTTAAATACACCCTTGCAGTAATGATGGGTGAACAAAGCTGAACATGTCCAGTATTTCTGACACTTACCAAACATAAGGTCTTGCAAAACAATCTGCTAGTTAGCAGTGGAAAGAACTTGACTCCATACAGCTTTAAGATTCCCTCATTATCCATGATTAAGATCTTATGTTCCTGTTTGTGATCTCCATAATATTGCTGGCAGATGCACTGTGAAAGTTGCTTTCCAGCTTGCCTCCAAGACCCCCCAGCCTCAGAAGCAGGAAACAAGAATTCACTTTCCTGTGCAATTACAAGATAGGCTGATACACAGCAGTTCCAGTTTTTTTCAGAAGTTAACCATCAGCCCTTCTTATGAAGCATCATTAACTCAGACCCAGCATCAGTAAAATTATGTTAAAGACCATGTAAGAAGCTTTAAGAAGATCTGTTCTTGGATAGATTTTGGGTTCTAAACAAGTGCTTACCCAAACATGCTTCATAGCCTTGTGAGGTGCTGTAGTGCTGTTATACCACACTGTTGTGTTGGTTAGGTTGCCAGTTTTCAGGTAAGGGACATTGCCCATAAGATTGCATGCAGACCCTGGAGCCATTGCTGCTGGCACAAGCTCGGGATGATAGGGAATATGGGAGGGCACTTACAGATTTAGAATTACATATAGAGACCCTAAATATATAATCTGGTTTATGCCAGGAAAAGAGTAACTTGAAGAACCAGTGAGCAACAGTATTGGTGCTTTCAGAATTTCAGAAAGTACCTCTATTTGTTCAGGACTTGAGGGAATGACCAGTCATCAGTTTAAATTATTAAAATTGAGATAATCCCTTTAGTTTGATTCAGTTATCCTCCACAGGTACCTGAAGACATTTGGGATACCCCAGGGCACTCTACCTACACTTCTGCTGCTACCACAGAGAGTCCCCAGGCTCCCATGACTCCTGGGTGGTATCTGCCAGCCCCATGTACAGGTCTGAGATATTTAGGGTACTTACAAGGGTCAAAGGCATCTAAATATGGATGACCAACTTGAGTCCATAGCAACAGACTAGAATCTCACCTAAAACATTGTTTAGTCCAAGATGCTTGTCCAGGCTTCGGTCTATTGTCAGTGGAGAAATACATGCACCATCAGAGAATATTCATTTCTTACTAAAGTAGATGTTGAAGGTGACTGAGATGAACTGTCCTTGGAAAATTATATTTTCTTGGTCCAGGAATGCAAGACTTCTAGTAAGTGACTATTCACCTACTATAAATAAAATGCCTCAATATTGTGAATATTTATCTACAAATGCAATTTTAAGTATTTTTATACAGACAAATGTATTAGAATTATCATGTATTTCATCCTAAATATTATTTAAAATACTACAAATGGAATGTTTAAATTATTACACTCTTAAAACTCAGTATTTTAACTTCTATTTTATTTAGTACCAGTGAAGTTTTAGACTTTCAATAGAACAAAGCATTTTTTCCTTTAATGTTCAAAATGTTGTTTTCACAATGTGGAAACAAGTGAAATTTACACTTTGGAGGAGTATCATGAGGCCTACCCTTGAGTTATATCTCCCAATTCCAATTTAGTGGTGCACACAGATGGGCCTGTCTTTAGTTCAAAGATTAATATCTAGAGAATGTGGTTTTCTACAGCAGCAGTTTCCAGACTTTTTAACATACTGAAAATTCCTCATATATATTCCAGTAGAGGCTCAAATCCATACCAAAAAAAAATTTAAGCAAATTACCTATAGCAGCATTTTCATGTTTAATTTAGTAGGTCTTCATATTTGTTGATAAAATTATAGACTATTGGTTGAATAAAATACGCTACTAGTACTCACTTTCAAAACATAAAGGGGTAACAACAGCTTTCAGATCTACATTTTAAATATAATTAATGAAGTAATCAGCACAAAGAAACAGAAATATGACCAACCCTTTTACTGGGAAGTAGAAGTCAATAAAATTGAAGCCACATTCTATCAGAAGCAACACCCATTAAAAGGGTTCAAGTTGCTTTTTGGTCTTTTTTTTTTCTAAATTAAGATTTCTTAAAACTCTGAATAAGATTTTTATGTTGTTTTTTCCCTGTAAAATCAGATGAGATGAACCCTACCACAATTTCTGCCTAAAAAAAAAAAAAAAAAAAAGCATGTAAAAGCAGCTGGAAATTTAATCAAAAAACCCTTAAATATCTAAGAAAATCTACTAATAAGTTTAACCACATAACACACTTTGGATTATCCCAATAACTTGCCTTCAAATACAAGAAAGAGCAACTCCAATCAAATATCATTATTCTAAATTGGTAAGGTTATGAATCTTATCAAACAAAAGTGACCAAAGTTTTCTTAGCATGACCTTCACAAAGCTTGAGGATTAAAGAAGCTAACTCAGAGGAAAAGTGCCTGGGACAATGGAGGGAGTCCCTTCACATGATGATGACGATGACATTTCAACATCTGCTGTTAAAGCTTTTGTGTACCTTCAGCTTCTCACATGCTCATAAGTTAGATAATTCTAATTTCATAAGAGATTAAAAGTCTGGAGACACAGAGTTGATTTGGGGTTATTCGGCTGTACAAGAATAAAAATATCACAGTAAAATGCATGCATGTATTCCCCCCCAAAACCTGTGTATTATGATGAGTCTTTCCTGTGACATCTCAGGGCCTGGTTGCCAATAAAGACAAGGAGATTCAATGGAGAAGGTAGTTGCAAAAAATACTGAACATGCACTGGACCCATGAGCAGAAAAGCATGCGTATCCATCACTGCCGAGAGAACTTCCCCAGATGATTCACCAAGACTTGTCTTTGAAGCAAATACATGAAGCAAAAATCCTGTTCCTGTTCCTGTTTATTTCACTCACTAAGAGAGTTAGGGTTTTGCCACTTAAATCTGGATAAAAATACAAATCAGGACTTTGTTATTATGTAGAGGGATTTCTCATTTCATATTGGTTAAGTCTTGGCACTTTGACCAAAGAAAGAGTTACACACCAATTAATTTTACCATATGTTTAAATCATGGGATCGTCTGAAATATGCAGGATTTCCTTCATTCTGCAACACAGTTTATTATTATCTTTAAAGTAGTTATTTCCATTTTGCCTTTTTAGAAGAACCCTTGGTAATATCAAAGTCCCTTGTATTCTATCCAACAAGTTTGCACAGGCAGTGGAGATTTAGCCTTAGATCCTAGTTCCAATAGAGAAAAGCAGAATTTGTTCAATTCTTCATTTCACTGGGATTTTTCATCATAGACAAGACAGGAATAAGCAAGATAATTTGGACTGTCTTTTTAAATGTCACACCTTGGTCACACATTACAAATGCAGAAAAATTATCTGATAGGAAACTGTTAGGCAAACCATGTACACTGGGTTGTGAAATGCAGTCTATCATTAACAATGCTGAAAGCAAGAGCAGCTGTTGAAAACAGCTGAGAAACCTCAAGTACATTGAGGAAAGATCCCCAACACAAATATAATGAGGAAAAAAGAGAAGTCTCCAATTTTCAAGAGCAATATACCTTGAACACTGAGTTACCATAATCCAGAAAAGTGGGAGTCAATATGTGCTGCCTGGAAGGAGGAATGCAGGGTAGGAAGAAGGAGGAAATGTGGAAGGTAGCTCAGGTTTGGGAGTCCTCTGACTTTCAAAAGAACCAAAGAGAAAATGAATCACTGCACTGAATTCTCTATTCTGCAAAACATCCACTTACCCTTAGAATTTCCTTTTCACCTCATCCTGCTGCACACAGCTTTGCATCAAATGTTGTGAAATACAAGTCTTTGTATAAGCTCAGGAGTAGCAAGAGTCTGGTTCCCAGAGACCCAGAGAACTAATTCAGTATTTGGAGGCTCTTCCCTCTTTGCAAAGGGTGGCTTTGCTAATGCTCTTTTAGACTACAGAGGAGAGAAAAAGAAATGCTGCCATGGTACCATCAGGGGCTTTTTAAGGCTCTAGAAGGCAAGCAACCAATACAGTGCAACACAGTCCTTGTGCTGCTTTCTTTAGTAACCTCTTCTATTATTATAATAATTGAAAATTATAATTAAAAATCCACCCCTAGTATAGATTAATCTGACTTTAATTTACAATAATTGCCACCAGACTGCAAACTGTTTCCACTCACAAAGAGTTTACTATAAAATCACTGCCTAAGAATAAGAAAAGAAATTGCACAATGTTTAAGAAAAAATACAAGAACTGGTCATAATCCTCGAACACATTGGCAAAGTCTAAAGTAAATTAGAGAGCTGATAAATATATTATCACCAACAGTGCATAAAGAAATATTTTAAGTAACATAGGGAAAAGGAATAAAGTTATTAAAATATAAATGACTTTTTCTACAATGGTATATGCGAGGGGTCTCCACTGTATTAAAGCATACAAAAATAATGGAGAGGAATGAGCTGTGAGTACTGAGGTTTTCTACATTTGATTATTTTTAATGTGGAATTCAGGCAGGTATGTAAGGCAATATACTACAGCTTCATATATAAATGAAACAGTAAGTTTCAGTAACTTGAAAACAATTTAGATTAAAATTGAAGTTAGCTCCAAATGGAATTGAGTTGTGAAATAGTCCTGTCAAAAATGAACAAAGATCTAAAGTTACTATTGGTTAATGGAATATTGGTTAAAGACTGTGATTTGAAGCCCATACTTACTTAAAAAAGAGACAAAACTAAGTCTTTAAGGAAAAGCATCTGGCTCATGTAAAACATAATTTTAACTTGTCACCAAATTAGCAATATTTATTTTTCTTATTAGTTTTATAAATACAAAATCATCTTTAAAATGCAACCATAGAAAATTTAATCTGATTTTTATAGTAAAGTCTCAGAAAAAGGTCAAAAACTCAAATAATTCTTTATCTATCAGTAATATTTTAAACTCTTTTTTATTTAGAAACAAGTCAAGAACCCCTCAGCTGCCTTATGACAGGAGTCACCAAATCATTTGGCTATTTTATTAAAATATACATCAATAAGAAATGTTAAAATCAGAAGTGACATTATTTTGGAGGGTGAATTTCTAATGAAGCAACACAGATTTCATCCTGTGTGAAACAGCTGGACCATGACGAGATCACATTAGCACTAATTAAAATGATATTTTTTGGTGCAGTTTTTGTTAATCCAGCTTCATTGGACTCAAAAGGATTTTTGAAATCTGTAATAAAAGCTATTATGTAATCTTACTCCAGTTCTCTTGCATCAGGTTACTGTGTGAAATTTCCCTATAATAAACAATATTTTCTTAAAATTCTCACTCAATAAAATCAATATTAACTTTTTACTATTATAGCTGGTTTTTCCCAATATATGATCCTCATTTAATTAAAAAAAATTAAAGCCCTAATTTATTTTTGCTTGATGAACAAGAAAAATATCATATTAAAAGCAACATTTTGCCATGTTTCTCTTTCTCCCTCACTTTCCCAGGTCCCTGTTGTTCCCAATGTATAATTTGCAAAACATATTGCTTCAATACTTACAATGAGAGAGGCGGCCCAGCTGTGGGAGGGAAAGGACAGCAGTCTCCAATATTACCATAATAATCTGCCTAAGGTCCCATGAGCCCTCTGGAGTATACAATTCTCTATACTGCAGGCCCCAGCTGGAGAATGTTCTCTTGACATGTATGCCAACCTTTGCCTGCAGGCAAAATAAAAAAAGGCAGAGAAGTAATCATGAAAATAAAAAATCTTGTCAACTGTGGTAGGATGCAGTTTCCATGTTTTTTTGCTCACGTAGGCAGTCGTACTAACAAAATGATAGGAGACTTTAAAAGACTGCAACTGGTATGTGTTTTGCTGGAGAGGGGAGAACATCATATGCCACACTAATTCTGCAATTTTAACTTTGGGGGAAAAAATGAGCAGTGATATTGTATTACTGTCAATATGCATGACAGCTTTATTTACCTCCTCTTCTGATGGCTGCTCATTATGGGATTTAAGCAGGAAAGTGAAACCCTGACAGAGTTGAGCTAATTGCAAAGGGCCAGATTGTGATCTCATTGTTTTGTGTTGGGTGGTTGGGGTTTTTTCATGGTGATGAGGGCTCTCAGGCAAATAGTCCTGCTGGCTCAGTGGGACTAATTGGGAAGTAAATGCCCATCTCTGTGAAAGGCATGCAATTGGCTCAGCAAACTTTCCAAGAAAAAAAAAATAAACACGACTTGAAAACAAATAAAGGGAAAAGGTGGTTGGAAAACGCATGTAAAAGATCAAAGACCTAATATATGCTTTTGCCCTTCAGTTTCAAACTCAATTTGTATGCAAGAGCCCAAGGCTTTTCTTCTGGTTTCATTCAAACAGAAGAGGAACACCAGCACCACAGAGCTCAAAACAAGCCCCATGTTGTGGTAGGTTTCTAAACTGCTAAAAATAGCCTTTTCTAAAGAAAGAAGTGATTTGTCTGCACGAGTCAGAGGTTGCATTTTCAAAACAGAGTTGTCAAAGTAGGACAAAGAGCTATTTACCATTTTAATTCTAATTAGCAACAAAGTCAGATTTCTTTTTACTTTCTTTCCCTACTAGAGGACATATTCCCACTCAAATGTATAGTATTTCAACCCACAATAAGATCATGGATTTTGCAGGTTGTACTCAAGATGGAAGATGTTTGGTATTAAACCAGTATTCAAACTGAAAATGTCATACCTCCTGCCTGAACGAATCCAGAAAATACCATCCTCCAAAGAGATACAGTATATTTCTTAATCCAACAGAGCAGATTCGTGTAACCATAAACCACTATGTAAGCAGAGTGAAAATGACTGTGGAAAAATAACAGACGAGAGATGCTCCAGGCTCAGAGGACACGGGCGTGGGAGACATCCAGAGACAGGAGCTGCTCCAAGCAGGAGAATTTTTAATGCAGTCACTATCTCACTCCTTCCTTCCTGCTCCCCACTAACCCACACAGTTTTTGTTTATGCAATGAACAACAAAAAGCCTGTTAATTTAAAAGTACTCTTCACCTACCTACCTATATGCAAATATGGGGAGGATTATTTAATTCTACAGAAGCTGTTTCAATCTCCTTTGCCTCCTATCTTAAAGGCATTTAGAAGTAACAAGAACATGTTTAGCTCAATAACTGCTCTTGAAAGGTATGCACAGTAGCAAGTTAAAGAGTTCAATTTGTTGTCTGAAAATGGAAGCCATTACTTAGACTGGGTGGAGTTGTGAGAGACCCTGTCTGTCTGGCACATGAAGGAGGTCATTCGTTAAGTCTGCCAGCCATGTTTGAGCTTAACTGAAGGTGCTGGAAAATTCTAAATGAGGAGAAAATGAAAACAAAATCAAATAGACATTGAAACTACTGGGCCAAGATAAAACATTCCACCTGAATGCAAGAGAAAGAAGGAATCACAGCCAAAGTGCATTTAGACAGACTTGAAAAATGTCCTCTCACAAAACCACGGAAACTAAAGAACATAAAGCTCCAGAAAGAAGAGGCTTTTGGAGCCCAATGCACTCACTGTTAAGAGAAGTTTTCACTGCAGCTTGGCACCTAGGTTTCTAAAATGTCTTTCTGTCATCTGTAATAGGACATGGCAGTAAAAATGAACAAATAAACTCTACTTACTACCACAGAATGAGCGGGAAGTCTAGTTACAATCACTGTGGCTAAGTATATAACCTTGCCACCAGATTCATCTGTGTTCTCATCTATGTTTCTACAAGAATTAAGATAATTTTAGAGAGGTTTTCTTTCTCTGTTTTCTGGCTTGTGTTAACTATGTTCTTCTGCAAAGCCACAGGTCCATCAGTAAATCAGATACTCCCTGGGGCACTCACTTGCACTGCAGCCAACCTGCATCACACAGCCCAGGTGACCATGTTTAAACCCAAACCCCACTATTCACTGTAACAACATGGCCTTCTTATCCAAGCTGCCTGCTGGGAATCAGAGATGCCCTTCATGAACTCCCATATCAACCTCAGGACCAGTTTGAGAAAGCATAACTCACCATGGGCCAGAACCATGGGCAGAAAGATTTCCAGTGACATTTACCAGTGCAGATGTAGTACTAACACAATTTGCTCATATTTGAAATAAATGTAATGATTTTTTTCAGGTTAGTGAGACCTCCATAAACACATTAAAAATAGTTATCATCCTGCAAAGCTACTGTAAGTAGTTCAAAAAAGGAGTCTATAACTGGGTTACAGATCTCTGCAAAGCCTTCGGGCTTTATTTGCTGGTTCAATCACCTAAAAATAAATAAAGTTTGAAATGATATGTCATTGTGAAATAAAAGAATGAGTTTTCACAAAATGTAACTTGAATATATGCTAGCTTTAAAAAAATGTTTGTTTTACATCTGATACAGTTTTATGAATCCAACCCAAAAACCCCATATAATTTGGACTTACATATGTCTGCATTTTCCTTCAGCTAGAAGTAATCATTGATATTAGGCATGGCAGTAACTATTTTGTTGTTAAGTATTAGGAATAGGACAGGAGGCCAGAGTCAATAACCACAAGAAAACACTGTCTGGCAGAAAACATATTTCAATAAGTTTAGCCCTCCCATAATCTTCAAATGACACAATTCCATGGCTTTGTCTTGACAGTAGTAACACAAGTAATACATAATTTTTGCAAATTAGCTTTGTCTTACTTTTATCACCCATTGGGATATGAGAGACTGGTCTAATCCATTTGTCTTAGCCAGCTATTTTTGCTTGGGATGAAATCTGGAAGTTCTTGTCTCTTGTTACGATAAAATTATTGAGAGATGCCTCTGCCTGAATTAAGCTGCAAAGAAGACCATAGGCCAAAGTCAATAGTACAGATTTAATTTAACCATGAAGGGGAGGTAGAAAGAAATAGAAAAGAGAGGAGATGGAGAGGAAGAGACAGACAGATTAAGCAGAAGATAGATAGTCTCCACACATGGATCCAGCAGCATTCCATGGGTTCTTCTTCACTCTGGGCTTCTCAGTGGTGGGGGGTTCCAAGGTTGTTCAAACCTTTTCACTATTTATGCATTTTAGCAAACAAGTTAATGCTCATTGCCTACACAGTTCTCCCATGCTATTGGTTAAACCATTTCCTTGACTCTAATACTAATCACTTTGCATGTTGTCCTGGTTTAGGACAAATTAGGGGAAATCTCCAAGAGGGAGCCCCCCAGAACAAAACAAACCTCCAACCACCCCTCCCCCAACACCGGGTTCGGGAAGGAATTTCTCGGAGGAGCAAAGTGGAAAACAAAACCTATTTATTTACAAGTAACAAAAGAACACTCCCCAACACAAGAAAAGAAAAGGGACCAGACTGTGTTGTGGAGGGCGCCGAATCTTCTCTAGCAGGCTTCGGGTGTCCTGGAGCTCGCAGGTCAGAATCCGGAGCCGGTCCAGTATCTTCAGGGGAGGGTAAGAAAGAGAGAGAGAGAACAAAAGAAAAAGGAAAAAAAAAAAAAAACAAACAGCGCAAAAGCAAAAAGCAAGCAAGCAAGCAAGCAAGCAAGCAGCTAGCAAAGCCAAACAGCAAAAGCCAAAAGCCAAAAGCCAAAAGTGCCTGGTCACACCCCCCCCCCCCCCCCTTCCCCATCCCGCCACAGCCAGACTGCCGGGGGGGGGGGGGTGGGGGAAAAGGCACAGCTGCCAGACATAACACACGATATTGGGATAAAGGCTGTCACCCCACGACACTCCACCCCTTATCCCATATCGTGAACATACAATAAAAAACATTCATTTCACTTACTCACACCTTTTGACACTTACGCATTCCTCTCATCTTACTTGCTCAAACCTTTGACACTTACAGTTTCCTTCTGTCTCACATTCAACAAACAGTGACAGTCATATATGAGTCTCATCCCACAATCAGGTCTCCCTGAGGTACACACCGTGTTGTTCCATCTTTCTGCATTATCCACCATGTATTACCTGGTCCTTGAGCAAAGACAATCCCACGGATGGGTTTGTCTGTACTCGAGGCAGGGTTGATCCATACTGTCTTTCCCAACAAACCTCTGACATGGGCCACTGGGGCTTTATCCCCATCTACTATATTAAGGAGCTCAGACTGAGCAGGACCCGCTCGGTTGGTGGAACCTCGAGTGTTAACTAACCAGGTAGCCTTTGCCAAATGCTGCTCCCAGTTTTTTAAAGACCCCCCTCCCAATGCCTTTAAGGTGGTTTTTAACAATCCATTGTACCTTTCCACCTTCCCTGCAGCTGGTGCATGATAGGGGATATGGTATACCCACTCGATGCCATGTTCCCTAGCCCAAGTATTAATAAGATTGTTTTTAAAATGAGTTCCATTATCCGACTCAATTCTTTCGGGAGTACCGTGCCTCCAAAGGACCTGCTTCTCAAGGCCCAAGATAGTGTTACGGGCTGTAGCATGGGACACAGGGTAGGTTTCCAACCATCCTGTGGTGGCTTCTACCATGGTTAGTACATAGCGCTTGCCCTGGCGTGTCTGGGGCAGTGTGATGTAATCAATCTGCCAGGCCTCCCCGTATTTGTACTTAGACCACCGCCCCCCATACCAGAGGGGCTTCAGTCGCTTGGCCTGCTTAATGGCAGCGCACATCTCACAGTCACGAATAACCTGAGAGATACTGTCCATGGTTAGATCCACCCCTTGGTCTCGTGCCCACTTATAGGTGGCATCTCTACCCTGGTGGCCTGAGGCATCGTGGGCCCATCGTGCTAAGAATAACTCTCCCTTATGCTCCCAGTCGAGATCTATCTTCAACTCCCCTATCTTTGCAGCCTGATGTACTTGCTGGTTGTTTTGCTGCTCTTCATTAGCTCTACTTCTGGGGACATGGGCATCTACATGGCGAACCTTCACAGGTAACTTCTCTAACCGAGTAGCGATATCCTTCCACTCTTCCGCAGCCCAAATTGGTTTTCCTCTGCGCTGCCAGTTGGCCTCTTTCCATCTCTTCAGCCATCCCCATAGAGCGTTGGCTGCCATCCAAGAATCGGTATACAAATAGAGCCTTGGCCACCTCTCTCTCTCTGCAATACCTAGGGCCAGTTGAATAGCTTTGATTTCAGCAAAATGACTGGATTCACCCTCTCCTTCAGTAGCCTCTGCAACCCGTCGAGTGGGACTCCATACAGCTGCTTTCCACCTCCGTTTCATCCCTATGACACGACAAGAACCATCAGTAAATAGGGCGTAACGTGTTTCTTCTACTGGCAACTGATTGTATGGCGGAGCTTCCTCAACCCGGGTCACTGGCTCTTGCTCCTCATCTGCGACACTAAAGCTTTCACCTTCGGGCCAATTTGTAATTATTTCTAGAATCCCAGGGCGATTTAACTTCCCAATCCGAGCGCGCTGCGTAATGAGGGCAATCCACTTACTCCAAGTAGCACTGGTGGCATGGTGGGTAGAGGGAACCTTTCCTCTGAACATCCATCCCAGCACCGGTAGTCGGGGTGCGAGAAGGAGTTGTGCCTCTGTACCAATCACCTCTGAGGCGGCTTGGACTCCTTCATAGGCGGCCAAGATTTCCTTTTCTGTTGGAGTATAGTTATCTTCAGACCCCCTGTAGCTCCGACTCCAAAATCCCAATGGTCGGCCTCGGGTCTCGCCAGGTAGCTTCTGCCAAAGGCTCCAGGACAGACCATGGCTCCTGGCTGCAGAGTAGAGCACATTCTTCACATCTGGTCCTGTCCTGACTGGACCAAGGGCTACAGCATGAGCGATCTCCTGCTTGATCTGGACAAAAGCTTGCTGCTGCTCAGGGCCCCAATGGAAGTCGTTCTTCTTGCGGGTAACCAGATAAAGGGGTCTCACAATCTGACTATACTCAGGGATGTGCATCCTCCAGAAACCTATAGCACCTAAGAAAGCCTGTGTCTCCTTCTTATCAGTTGGTGGGGACATAGCAGTGATTTTGTTAATAACATCCGCAGGAATCTGACGCCGTCCATCTTGCCACTTCACCCCCAAGAACTGAATTTCTCGGGCAGGTCCCTTGACTTTGCTCTTCTTAATGGCAAATCCGGCGTCCAGGAGAATATGAATTATCTTCTCTCCTTTCTCAAACACTTCTATTGCCGTGTTCCCCCAAACAATGATATCGTCAATATATTGTAAATGTTCTGGAGCCTCACCCTCTTCTAGTGCAGCCTGGATCAGTCCATGACAGATGGTAGGACTGTGTTTCCACCCCTGGGGCAATCGGTTCCAGGTGTACTGCACTCCCCTCCATGTAAAAGCAAACTGAGGCCTGCATTCTACTGCCAGAGGGATGGAGAAAAACGCGTTAGCTATATCAATGGTCGCGTACCACTTTGCTGCCTTGGACTCCAGCTCGTACTGCAGTTCCAGTATGTCCGGTACAGCCGCACTCAGTGGTGGAGTCACTTCATTCAAGGCACGATAGTCCACAGTCAATCTCCACTCTCCGTCAGATTTTCGCACGGGCCAGATAGGGCTGTTAAAGGGTGAGTGGGTTTTACTGACCACCCCTTGGCTCTCCAGCTCTCGAATCATCTTGTGGATGGGGATCACAGCATCTCGATTCGTCCGGTACTGCCTGCGGTGCACTGTTGAGGTGGCAACTGGCACTCGCTGCTCCTCTACCTTCAAAAGTCCTACTGCAGATGGGTCCTCTGATAGTCCAGGCAAGGTATTCAATTGTTTAATACCCTCTATCTCAACTGCAGCTATTCCAAAAGCCCACCTGAATCCCTTAGGATCTTTGTAATAGCCATTCCGGAGAAAGTCTATGCCCAAAATACACGGAGCCTCTGGACCAGTCACAATTGGATGTTCCTGCCACTCCTTCCCAGTCAAGCTCACCTCAGCTTCCAACAACGTCAACTGTTGTGATCCCCCCGTCACTCCAGCAATGGAAACAGGTTCTGTCCCCACGTGTTCCGATGGCATTAAGGTACATTGTGATCCAGTGTCAACCAATGCTTCATAGTCTTGTGGCTCTGATGTGCCAGGCCATCTGATCCACACCTTCCAAAAAACCCGGTTCTCCCGTGCCTCTTCCTGGCTGGAGGCAGGGCCCCTCTAAGCCAGATTGTCCTTCTTTCCTTGGGTATATGCCTTGGAAGTTCCTTCAAGGGGATCGGACATGTCATCGTCATCATCATACTTAACATCTCGGCTACGAGTGACCGGAGCTGCTATCTTTTTGGTTACACTTTCTCTTCTCTTCAAATCACGCACCCGTTGTGCCAAAGCAGCGGTGGGTTTTCCATCCCATCTTCTCATGTCTTCTCCAGACTCACGCAGGAAAAACCATAACTCAGCCCGTGGGATGTACCTTCTCTCCCCATCAAAGGAGCGCCGGCGTTGGACACCAGGGCTTCTAATTTGTACGGCTGAGATTTCAATAAGGTCCTCCTTAATCTCTTCCCGGAGTTTCTTATGATTCTCCTCTATTTTGTCTTCTAGTTTCTGCAGTCGGGTTTCCACTGCTGCAATTCTGGCATGAGTTGGGCCATGCACAGCATCTGCGTACGCTCGAAGCTTCTTTGCCATATCGAGCACAGTCTCATATGTATCATCTCGCTTCATTATTGCTAGGGCGGAAGCGTATTCAGGTGGCCCAAGTCGCACAAGCTTCCTCCACATTATCGGAGTGCATGGTACCAAGTCCGGATTCCTAGTTGTTGTGTCATCTGAGAAAACGAGCTCTGCGACCGCCATCTCTCTCAGGCGTTGGATCCCCTGTTCTATGGTCTTCCACCGTGTCTGCTGCATATAGAGATCATCCGTACACAGGTACCGTTCTGCTACCCTTCTTAGGACCCGTTCCCAGAGGCTGTGAGGGTTAGCCCCCCTCATCACACCTTGATCGATGGCAGGATCATGTGACAGGGATCCCAAATGCCTCACTTCAGTACCATCCAAAATCGTAACCTCCCCTGCAGCATCCCAAAGGCGGACTAACCAACTAATAATAGATTCGTCAGGTTGTCGGCTGTAATCCTTTCTTAGGCCTCTGAGGTCCTTCAGAGAAAAGGAGTCAATATTGGCTCCAGATTCTGTGCCCCTTGATGTGGCCTCTGATTTTGGTGAGGGTCCTTCTTCTGCATCATCGTCATCATCCTCCACCTTCCGATCGGTCTTGCCTTTACACTTTCCACCTCTTGTATTAGCTGCAACAGCCATGGTTTGGGGCCTATTGTCTGATTCAGCTGCTAGCCTGGAGCCTGGGATGTTAGCTGCAGCCTGGGTCACTGGGATAGTAACTATCTCCCTGTTCCCTTTCTGCTATCTGCTGCTCCACAGTATCTAGCAGAGTACGGTAAACAAACGCCAAGGCCCAGCTCACTGCAGTAATCCTTTCTTCCTTAGTATTACCATGGCACTTCTCCCTCAAATACTTTGCCACCTCGACTGGATTCTGAATTTGATCAGATGGAAAGTCCCAGTCTATAGGATCAGAAAATTCCTTTAAAGTCTCGCCCATATCCTCCCATTTCCCACTCCAGTCAAGATTTTTCCTGCTTTGTTTTACTCCTGAATCAGGAGTCTCTCTAACCCCTCTAGAAATCTCAGCTTTCATTTTATATACACTCCAGACAGTATAGACAAGGCTTAATAAATTAAATGCCAGAAAGATGGTTTCTTTCAAACTCAGGGGAAAGTCAGTATTTTCTAATAGAGATGTCAACAATTTGTAGGAGAAGAAGGAAGACAAAGGCTGAAAAGCCCCGTCCTCTTCTTCTCCCCAAACAAACTGAGTACACAGCCATGACAACAATCCATACATTCCTGAAATAAAGTCCAGCACTGTTATCCGACACATCATCACACATAAGGCCAGCACAATGATTATTCTGGTTAGTGCCCCCCGCTTACAAAAGCTACTTATTAGGGACAACATCAGAGCTATTTTGGGGTAAGGAAATAACCCTAGGGACCACAAAGGTATTAAAACTTCAAAAGCCCCTTAGGGACCAGAAAAACCGGCAAGCTTCCACTCCAAATGACATTATGAATCACCAATATGCCCACAAAACAACCAAAACCAAAATATTATTGTTATAGGTTTTTTTTTCCACTGTTTTTGGCCTCCGGTTTCCCGGCCAACGCACCAAAGATTTATTGTCCTGGTTTAGGACAAATTAGGGGAAATCTCCAAGAGGGAGCCCCCCAGAACAAAACAAACCTCCAACCACCCCTCCCCCAACACCGGGTTCGGGAAGGAATTTCTCGGAGGAGCAAAGTGGAAAACAAAACCTATTTATTTACAAGTAACAAAAGAACACTCCCCAACACAAGAAAAGAAAAGGGACCAGACTGTGTTGTGGAGGGCGCCGAATCTTCTCTAGCAGGCTTCGGGTGTCCTGGAGCTCGCAGGTCAGAATCCGGAGCCGGTCCAGTATCTTCAGGGGAGGGTAAGAAAGAGAGAGAGAGAACAAAAGAAAAAGGAAAAAAAAAAAAAACAAACAGCGCAAAAGCAAAAAGCAAGCAAGCAAGCAAGCAAGCAAGCAGCTAGCAAAGCCAAACAGCAAAAGCCAAAAGCCAAAAGCCAAAAGTGCCTGGTCACACCCCCCCCCCCCTCCTCTCTTCCCCATCCCGCCACAGCCAGACTGCCGGGGGCGGGGGGGTGGGGGAAAAGGCACAGCTGCCAGACATAACACACGATATTGGGATAAAGGCTGTCACCCCACGACACATGTTCAGCCTTCTTTTTTGGAATTGTGGGTTTCTTGGGGAGATGGATTGAGAGCTGGTGATCATGGTCACCCCTGGCTGAAATTACCTGTTACCCATTCTGATCTGATTTCAGCACAGCTGCTGAATTGACTTTCCTTGTGGCCCATAAATTCTGCAGTCTTTGTGTCCATTATCAGTGATGTATTCTTCTCCCAGAGTTTTGTTATCCTCACCCCAGGTCTCAGATAGCACTCAGACAATTGTATCACCTTTATATCTTAACTTACAGTCAAAGTTCCAGGTATCTACAGAGGCATATTTGAAGGGGTGGGTAGATGGGAGCACAGTTCAATGCTTGGTGGTGGTTAAAGATGCCATCTGTCCCATAACTTGGGGTGATCTTTGTTTGACCAGTGATGTGCATGTGAGCAGCTGCTTCTTTACAAATTTTGCCACAGTGGGAATGTTTGTCTGACTGCAGTACCCAAGTTGTGCTAGCCATATATCACCTCTGCTGAACCTGGAATCAGCACCATCCCATCACTCCCTTCTGTGCTTGGCAGCCTCCTTCTGTGGCCTTAACAGTGTTTGAGACAAGCAATTGTGTTTTTTAAGTCTTCACATGTCTCTGCAGAGAAAGTCTAATCAGCCAGCTGATTAGACAGCCAAAGTTAGGTAAAACAAATGGCCTGTTTCTGTTACTTGAAGTAGATTTGGAAACTCTCTCTAGGCATGAGGTGTGCCAAGTGCCTTTAAAAACCCAGCTCCAGATCTCTGCAAAATCCCAACCACCTGTGTTATGAGCTCAGTCTGCAAGTACTTTTTTGCAAGTATTTTTCCACTCTTAACAAAGTCCCTTGGCTCATGTTAGCAGAAAATATTTCCCACCAACCCAAATTGTTCAAAAGCGCAGATGCTGCTGAGAAGCTGGTTCACCCCTGCAGGAGGAGTTCAGGTGGCACAATAGTGCAGGACACTGATAAAAAACAAAAGCAAAGCAAAACCATGTACAGGCAAGAGTATCCAACAGACCTGAGATGAAGGGAAGATACCTCTCAAGCCTTCCCAGCACATTTTGGGATTGGGTACTCCACAGTGGCTACAGGCCGCATGCTGAAAAACTTCCTGCTGAGTGTCATAGAATCATAGAATGTTCTGAGTTGCATGAGACCTGAACGCCCACACAAAGAGAAAGACAAAATACCCCAAGCATTTCTGAAAGCAGGACTAAATATTTCTGCCCTGCACTGAAAAAGAACCTGGGATTTTCCCAATGGGCCTTTAGCATCTAAGCTCAGCCATGCAATATAGTTGTCCAACAAATCCTGTTGCTTCTTTGGGGATAGCCAGCTTACCACTTTTACTCAGAAAGACAGTAGTAGACAACTATACATTCATCCTAGAAGAATAAAATCCCTACATTATTCCCGATATAGCTCAGGACCAATCACTAAGTCTCAGCAGGTTAAAAAGAAAAAAAAAAAAAAAAAACAAAAAAACCCAAAATACAATTAATGTCTTCGGTATTTGCACTGTCAAATAGTCTCCTGTCTTCTCAAAAACCTTTGGATGATTCTGAAAATGCTCTACATCTATTATGATGCTTATCCCACATCAAGGGATTATATTTGCTGAACACAACACACCATTCACACACATGACTTGGAAGATAGGATTTGTGTGTTGCTACTCACAAGTTAGAAAGTAAGTGATAGGGTTTTAAAAGAACCCCTCACATAAAGAGAAAAATAAGCATTAATTGCCAGGAAAAACTGATATAACAGATACACTCCAAAGATGCAGAGATTTTTGTTGGAAGAAAGATAACTTGGACAATTGAAGAAAGCAGGATTATGATGCTAATTCCTTGGTGAAAAGAAAGCTGTGTCAGTTCTCATCATCTTTTCTGTTTCTGAATTGTCTAGTACCAGTAAATTTTATTCTCTCCTTCTCTATGTTTCCTAATGCTGTCAGCATGCTGTGCTCAGTACACCTCCAGTTCAAGAATGAGATTGGGTTGCTGTGATTGAGCTGGTTACAAAAGGAAAACTGACTGTGATAATTCAGATTAATGTACAGGCATTGGTTTCCTTGGCAAGCTGTTAAACACAGATGCAGGTCTTTACAGATGGTCAGCTCTCCTTTTTGCTTCCAGAGTTTTCCCTTCTCTGTTTCCCTGTCTCCCAGTGAGAATGAAAAGAGCAGTGCCATCATAGATGATTTTGCTTCTTAGTTGTTTTCCTTGACATCCACTTACAAGCCTAAAAGCATATTTATTCCCTATTTGTTTTGCTGTCACAACTAAAGCCTTCCATGACATACAAGAACCTCACTTTGAAACATACCAGAAGATTACCTCTGTCTCAGAAAGCTCTAGGGGGCAAGTCTAATTTACTTCTGTAGAGTCAAAGGCAGGGGAGAAGCTAGTGATGGAAATGTCATTCACAGGAGGGCCAAAACTAATAACATTCCACAGGAATGGAAATATAATTCCTTCCAAACAGGAAACATAGGAATGCAACTCATACAACCATAACTCAAAAATTTTAAAAAACTGTCACATTTGGGAGTGGAACAATGTGGAGCCAATTTACTACTTTGTCTGAGAGATACAACAAAAGCAGTGGCAAGTCCTAGCTAAGTAATTAATAAAATAATTTCTAGTGGCACAGAAGGCTGATCCAAACACCTTAATTTACAGCATCCCAAACACAAGTTTGCAGAACCCAGGAATTCAAATCAGGGCTGTTCTTTTGGTGTATGGAATAGTGCTCCTATGGTGGAGCAAAGGTTAGGAAACCATGGCTCCAGAGTTACATCCAGAAAGAGACTTGAGGAACCCTGCGACAAAGAACACTGAATTAAAATCCTTCATAAAAAGATCATTAATCCCAAATTCAAAGGCTGAAGCATCAGGTTGAAAATATATGTGAAGTTTTACTATCATGAAAATGCCAGAACTGAGAGTCACTGGAATTCATGTTGTACACAAGAAAGTGTAAGGGTTTTCAATTTCCATTTCCATGCTTTAAACCCCTTACAAAGCAGTGTGCAAAGACAGCAAGTAGCATAAGGGAGTTGGAGCCACAGAAAAAAGCATGCTCAGGTTGTTTGCCCTTACACTGCTTAAGCCAGAACTTACAGCAAGAAATCACTACCTGTAATAGCACTGTCCATTATTAAAGTCCAGGGACATGCTCTGGCTGTATCTCAACTACACACTGGGAGCACTAGGCCACTGCATGCAGCAGTCTCGCAAGTTTTTATGCTGCTATTATTACTTTCAGTTCAATATAAGGAATCCCAGACTGCTGCTCAGGCAGGATGTAGATGGATCCAAACTATAATCATAGAACCATTGAATCATTTAGGTTCACAAAGACCATTAAGATCTTCAAATCCAACTCATCACTGCTGAGAACATCACTAAACCATGTCCCTAAGTGCCACATCTACACACCTTTTAAGCACCTTCAGGTGACTCAACCACTTCCCTGGGCAGCCTGTTCCAATCCTTGACAACCCTCTCACTGAAGAAATATCCAGTCTAAGACACAACTTGAGGCTGTTTCTGTTGAGCTGTCCTTCCTTATCTGGGAGGGGAGAGCAATGCTCACCTCACTGCAACCTCCTTTCAGGAGTTGTAGAGAGTCATGTCACCCCTGAGCCTCCTTTTCTCCAGGCTAAACAGCTCCAGTTCCCTCAGCTGCTGCTCAACAGACCAGGGCTCCAGACCCTTTATCAGTGTCACCACCCTTCTCTGGGAACTCTCCAGTGCCTCAATATCTTATTTGCAGTGAGGGGCCCAGAACTGGACACATTTGAGGTGTGGTCTCACCAGTGCTGAGTACAGGAACACAATCACTGCCCTGGTCCTGCTGGCCACACCATTGCTGATACAGGCCAGGATGCCACTGGCCTTCTTGGCCACCTGAGCACACACTGGCTCATGTTCAGACAGCTGTCAACCAGGGCCCCAGGTCTTTTTCTGTCAGAGAGATCTCCAGTCATGTTCCCCTAAGCTTGTAGTGCTGCATGGGCTTGTTGTGACCCAAGCACAGGACCCTGAAACTTAGTAATTTGGCATCTTTCTGGAACTCTCGAACAGTCCAAAAGATCTCACAGTCAGTGTTACCTAACATTGGATCTCAACAGTTTTCCTTTCTCCACTGTAGCCAAGTACCTAGAATACCATTTTTTTTCAGAAAACCTAGATCAAGAGTACCTTGAGGCTGGGACCCAGAAAGAAATTAGCTTGATTACTCATCACATTTCATTTCATACTTATGAATAAAAGGTATTTGTATCCCTTATGTCCCATATATGGCAGTATTAACTTGCACAACCATGGGATAGGCAATAGTCAATCATGTCATATTTGCCTTAAAAAAAAAAAATCACCAAAAGTGGACTTGTACCACAATTGCAAATGTCCATGAGTCAAATGAGAAAAATTAATCTTAAAGTGACAACAATTTTTTGTGCCTAAAAATGTCAGGCACTGTTTTAAGCACCATTTCCCAACTTTCTCATGCTAGAAATAGGAGGTCTAAGAGAAGGAGAACCTTGAATTTTCAAGAGAATATTTCACATGTTTTTTACCCTGTAGTGTAATGAGGTGACATAGTTCAAGATCATGCACATTAACAGAAGAGCTACCAAAGATGATCTCACAAGGGGAGAAGTTTCAAACATGCTGTAAATAATGTTGCTTAAAACACTATAAAATAGTGAATTCCCTTAAAATAAATTGACTTAAACTCTTTCCCAACGTTTGACTGCTTGACACCATCCAAACTTTTCACTGTTATTCATCTGCAGATGACCTGCACAGCTTATTGTGAGGTTTTGCTACCCGCTGACTCTGCACCTACACTAAACACTGGTTGATAAAAGAAAGAAAACCCAGTCTTGGTGATATTCCATGGATGCCAGGGTTTTGTCCACAGTTTCTAAAGTATCAACAGAAACAGTCAAATAATATACACCAGACACCTAGACCCTAACTGAGCAAAACACTAATTTTTCTTGCTTAAGGTCACCCCAAAAACAAATTAATGAGTCTTTCTTGATTGAAGTGCTATAGAAATAGTATAACCATTTCTTTATTCTTCAGACTAGGCACCATATTACCCACTTAAACTTAGCCTATTTATAAGAGAAAATTTTGGCATTTGATTTTTTTGGTAAATATTTCCCTGTTAAAATGATAATGAAAAATATCCTCTTATTAAAATGGTAGGAACATATGCTGGAAAAAATTACTATGTGAAATATGAGCAGTGACAAACCTGAAAAGTGGTCTCACAACATGGCTACTGACATATGGTACCCTTGGCAGCATAAGTGGTCATTTAATGAGGCCCATTGTAGGCTGTGCATGTAACTTATGCTTTAACTTTTGTAAACACCACCTAGTTGCTATGGCTTGAGGCTCTGTATAAATCATTAAACAAATATACTCAACAATTTATACAAAATCAAGAAGCAGGAAATCTCCATTTCCATATTTAAATCTGCCTGTACGTACATCATTATTTTATTAACTTCCCAATAAATGACCTCCATCTCATACTGTATTGACAACAGTTGGCTTTTTTTTATCCTATACTTATAGAGTTTTGTAGGGAAGTGTGGAAGCATAAGTTACACTGGGGTTTGTAACCTTTCTTCAAGTAATCAAGTCAAAAGAGGTCCATGACCAGATTGATAAAATGGCTACTTATAAGGAAATAAGCAATGGGCACAAGTCACCATCAAATCAAGAATTACAGAGCAAGCATATACAACCTTTTCCAAGCTCACATCAGGCCTCTTCCAGAAATTGAAAGAGACAGTCCTACAAAGGCTCAAGCACAGTTTTTAAACTTAATGTGAGTAATCACATTAGCATCAGTTGAACTTCTCTTGTGCTTAAACACGTTTAAGTCTTCATGGTACTGGTATCTAATTTCATATGGTTAGACGTTATGGAATACAGAAACTGCAGAGTGCATAAGTCTAAAAAAATGTACTTCTATCATTGATTTTACACCCAAACAGTTCAGAGTTCTAATAAAAGGCCCACAGAATAATGGTATAAAATTATTCTTATCCCTTATTCTCAGAAGCATCAGTCAATGAGAAGAAAAGACTATAGCCTATCCATATTTAATTATAAAGAAGGTTTCTCTCTGATTAATTGAATCATTAAACATGCACAGATACATTTCATGGTATTAAATATTAGTTACCTTCCAGTATATTAAGAAGTAAAAATCAGAGTGGATTAAATGGGAAGAATTATTCTTAGAGTACATCTTGCAGTGCATACCACCCCTCACTTGTTGCCCAGGAAACCAAATGAAAGCATAGACATTTCACACAGAACAAGAAAATGTGCATAGGCTGCAGAACAACTGGCAAAAAATCTTGACTTCTTTTTAATTTATTTATGGTTTAGCAATTGTACTGTTTATTCTAGCCTTTACAAATGAACAATTTCAGCACTATTCATAATCAGGTGCTGGCACTTGGTGTCTCCATTAAAAATACAATAAAAACACTAGTTCAGGCATTAGGAGACATGGAAAAACATACTGAACCAAATATTCACAGCATATGTTCATAATAACAGAGGATTTACCAAAACATTTTTATCTGAGAACCGATGTTTTAAGTGGTAAGTAACAAATGCCATACCTCAGTTCACAGGTTAGAAAATGCCATACCTCAGTTCACAGGTATGTTTATATATATACATATATGTATGTATATGTTTATATACAATTGACACCCAGAGAATTTATTTCTGCCCTATAACTTAATTAAAAGAGAGTATAACGGAGAAGATTAAAAAAAAAAAAGGAAATTAGGTGTCACTCAAAGAAATGACAAGGCTGAGAGAATAGTTTGGAGCAGAGGCTTTGAGCTGCCATGCTGTGCCTTTCACAGCTGCCTACACTTCATGTCATTAATAACCAGTAAATAAGATCTGCAGGTGGGCACATAGGGCACCCTGAGCCAAGAAGCTGTAGCTAAGGCTTCTGTCTCTAAGATGGGTGGCCAGGCTCATTTGCACAAGGCTGCTTATGTTTCCATACACAGAAGTGTAACCCTACTTAGCATAGCTTCAGGGAAGCTGCTACAATAGAGAGAATGCTAATTACTGTAACCAACTGGCAATGATGCATCCAAAATTAAATGGCCTGTGACTGAGCAGATGAACAATTTTTATAGCCCTAAGTTCAGGGAACATGGATATTCTGTCAAATTAACAGACAGTCTATTTGGTCTTAATAGGTAAATTGAAGTATTTTAAAACACATTTAGATGTGCTATTAAGTTATCAGTTATTAAGTGCAGTTCTCCTTTCAGCTTAAAGGTATACAATTTGAATCTAAAATGCCTGTAGTTATAACATTAAAAAAAAATGAAAACACACAACCAACCAAACAAAAATAAACCCACAACACTTTATAGCCCCCAAAAGCTTCATT
The DNA here is from genome assembly GCF_047830755.1 of Zonotrichia albicollis. NCBI lineage: Eukaryota > Metazoa > Chordata > Aves > Passeriformes > Passerellidae > Zonotrichia > Zonotrichia albicollis. The sequence goes on along the minus strand of NC_133820.1, from coordinate 81,438,158 downwards.
TTCAGGTGAAGCTGCAACACTGCCTCTGCTCCTACTCTTAGTTCCTGCACCTCTCTTTGTACTTGGGCAGAATTCCCACTGAAGTCAGTAGCAGCTTGGAGCATAGAGGTCTTCAGGTACAGACACTGGAAGCTGCCTCTTCAGTCTTCAATTCCAGTGAATGTCGGGATTTTTTTCTTTTCAGAACACTGTAAAATCAAGGTTTTCTACAGTGAACATTTATAAGAAAATCAAAACCAAGGCCAGATATAAATAGTCCTTGATTTTTCCTCATTGCACTTAGCAAATTAATTAGCCAGACATTTCAGCACAGATGACACAGCAATCCAGGTTTCCTATAAGCACTTTAAATAAATTCATCTTTTCCTCAACTAACTTTATTATACTCTTTAAAGTTACCAAAGATCTTTCTTTGAATACTAGAAAATACTTCATAAAATAAAAAAAAAGGTGAATAAACGATGTACAAAAAAGTTCCAACAGGCAGATTTTATTGCCAGAGTACAATCCTTTTCAAAGGATGTTTTGTAGCACGTAAGACTCACAAAGAAAATTATTGGTGCAGTATATCTGGCAAAATGGTTCATTTAGAGATTTGTCAGTAAGCAAGATTGGTTCATTTCAGGAAAATACAATTGTAAGCAAGTCTGCCTTAGTGTCCCCCCAGAAAATAAACAGCTGGCTCTAAAATCCACTGCACTTAGGATATTATTATAGAAATGTCACTGAAATCAAGATCTTTAGTTACTGGGCAGACTTCACTTTTTTTGTCAATTGAATTCAAACAGACATTTCTTCACCCAGCTTCCTAATACCAAACTGTGGGACTCACCTTATCAGCCCTAAGAGAAATCTACAATGTCTGGCCAACTCACTCTAGCAACGCTTTATAGGCACTGGATTAAAACTAGACACTTGTAGAATACAATTCAGCAAATTTATTTAGGATGTTTATCTGAAGATATGATGTCTCATATCCTAGAAAGCTCTGTTTCTTGGCAGTGACTCCCAGATGTGGTTGGTGAGATCTGCTTTTTGTTGGGTGAAAAAGAATCTAAAAAAAATTCTTACTTATTTTTCATACAGCCAAGATGGAAGTTGTGCACCCTGCACTCCCTTCAAAGGGCTCTTTACGAGTTCCTTGAAGAGAGCACACACCAGGGAGCCCTTCTCAAAGCTACCAGGACACCACCTCCTCCACCCCATGAGCACAGAGGGGTGGCAGGAGCTGCAGGGATGAGCTGCAAAGAGCAAAGCTGGCAAGAACAGCTGCAGCCATCACTCAAGCCAGAACTGATGGATATTGATAACATCACCACAGCATCGCTGCAGTTTTCTCATTGGCCACTCACTCCTCCTATTCATTTTTCATTCCAATTACTTCTCTCTTTATTCTTCTCTTTCTCCATTTCCTTCCTAATATAAACCCCCCCAAAACAAAATATTGTTTTATTTTGAAAAACTATAGCACAAAGCTTATGAAACTGCAGCAGTTCCTGGATATATGTTACATCCTTCCCTCCCTTCTTCTCTTGTCAATTTAAGATCTGTACAGCAGCCTATTTCTTGACTATTTTTTGTGAAACTTGCCTCAGAGGCTAAGACCACATTTACCTGAACTGTGGTGTCCCAGGAGCACTCTGAAATCATATCTGACAAACTATTATAAAATACTAACAGAAGGATAGGAGATTTCTGTTTTAATCCAGTGACATTATAATGACAGACAAGAAGAAAAAATTACTGGAATATTTAATATCTTTGCTAAACATTCTTGCAATGAAGAGATGGAGAAACTGGGATTACAGTTTACAGAGGTAAGTGAGGAAGAAAAGATCTGGGGCCGATTTGGATCTATAGCATCTTTTACATCTTTCTGGCAGATGCCTGGTCCTGCAAGGACCCATGTACAACACCCTGGTTGCCACTTCACTCCAGAGACCTCTGATTTTGAGCCAAGGATAACCATATATATATATATATATAGAGTAACAAAGTGTAAAATTCCACCTTTTTATATTTTTAACAAGAAAGGTTTTTTAAATATCAGCTGAATTAAATTAATCCAATCCAATTAATGGAAAATTGAAAAAACAGGTGTATCTACTGCATATACTCACAGGCAATGCATTGTTTTTCTCTTACATTATTCTGAAGTTTAAATAATTTCATTGAAATACACAGCTCTGTATATTCTAGACTAAACAAACTCTGCACGTTTAGGGAAAGATTGAATTTTTTTAGAAAAAGCCATTTTCATAAGCTTGTACCTTATATTCAACTACCATATCCATTCTCAGAAGTGCTGAAGTTGTTGAGCAGTGAATTAGAAAGACAATACTTCAGTGGGAAAACACCAATTGGGCCATTTTGCAGGTGTCTGCAGCAAAAAGCCAGGAAGAGTTGGGGCACTGTCACAATCATCTCTCTCTATTGCTTTGCAGCTTTTCTTTTTCTTCCTTTCTGCCAGGAAAGATTGTCTGGGATTACCAAACTCAACATAAAACACTGCTGAAATTCACAGTAGCATCTGTCAAACCACTGGATAAACTGGATAACCTGTTTCCAGCCATCACACTGTTGCAAAGAACTGGTCAGAGAGTGATATATTTACTGGATCTCCTTGGCAACCCTCCTGTTTGAAGATGTTAGCTGCAACTGGTCTCACAATCCACTTCTGATCACACAATACAGAGAACAGACAAGCATTTTTAAAGGTTACAGGTGAAGCAATTTAACATGTCCCCAGTTGCATACCCTTGCTAGCTCTTCTCTGCTGGAAAAGACTGTGCCATAGCAGACAATGCCCTTCTAGATTTGCCATAATGCAAAACAAAGAAATTATGTCCAGTGTGCTCATAGTCCATGGATAATGAAAGTAAAAAATGGTCTAACTTTGCAGCAAACAGATAAGTAGCAAACATCTCAGAGATGAATATATCTTAAATCTTCACAGCTATTCATAAAATAAATGGGCTATCTGAATGCCCTCTGCATGTGTTTCTGACATGATCCTCACAGGCTGACTTTTCTGAAAGTGCAGAAAAGCAGTGTGTGTGACAGATTTAAAGGAAGGGGTCTGATAACTTGCTGCAGTGTGATTTAATTTTTTATGGTAAATGAGTGGTATATTTGATTGGGGAATAGGACTCTGGAAATTACATCAGCTTTCTGCAACTTTAGATAAATGGATAGTCACAAAAGTGATCCATTCTCCATCAGCCAAAAACAGAAATGCTAACAGGGGTCTGCATGACTCCATATTGATGCTGGAGAGCACACCAGGACACTCTGCTGCTCATGATTTGAAGCTGTATTTCAGAGCCTCTCAGAAGAGCTGTGCCAGAATAAATAAGAGTTTTGGAGTGACAACAATGGGAAACCAGTTTTGATGTCAGACATTAAAGATGAATCATAGAATTTTTCAGAGCTGTAAAAGATAATAGTTGTTACATTATCCCATTACTCTGAAGTCCTCAGTCAAGTGAGATTTTAGGAAACATTGACTTTGACACGCTTTTTCTACCAGAGCATAGGACAAAGAACCAAATGTACTGCAGAAGCCAACAAAGAAATTTGTCAATCTCAGCGTGAAGTACAGCATTCAAAGTAAAATACAAAGTAGGGGTAGAAAAGGATGCATATGGCATGAGGAATGCTTCAGGTCACTCTTCAAATGTGTGCTCTTACTCCTGATATGTCCATATATCTGTTTCTTAAACTACAAGATCAGGCATAACCACAAACACACAGACACAAAAAAGATAATTAATTGTCAAGATGGAGATTATTAGGTGCAACTGGACCAAAAATGTTAATAAAGATTGTTTGTATTGCTTCAGTACTGCTTCAGGCATGATGAACATGCTATGAGGAGGACTGCGTTCCCTCCAAATGCTTGGATTTTTTCCTAGGCAGAAGAGATCAGTAGCAAGCCCCACGAGAGCACTACCAGGTACCCTCACCATCCTAGAATGAGTCACAAAGTCATGTGTGACCTCCATGACAGGGACTGCAGCAGGGCTGGGGACATTCAACCTCTGTACCCACACACACACCTTTCACATGGCTTGTGGGATGTCTGGCAGAGGCCAAGGGGCAGCCACGTGCTGTATGACAATCACGAACACACCACCATTGTGATGAACTACCAGGAATCAGGACACAGCCACTGAGGGCAGGAAGAGAAATATCAGAGCCCTCTTTGCTCCTCTCAGAGAAATCCACACTTAGTCACAAATTTCTCCTGCCTGGAACGAGTGGTATGTATCTTCCACATGAAGAGGTGGCAGATGCCAGTCAGCAAGCCCTACAGGATGACCCGTGGGCGCTCAGGACCTTCCAGGAGGAGGTGACAAACCTGCCAAAAGGTGGCACAATGCACAGTGGCTGCACTGCTGGCTGGCTGCTCAAATTAAATTTTAATAGAACTTTTAAAAATAATTTCAGTGTAAACCACAATGTATGTGAGTGAGCCTAAATTAATAAAAAACTATCTTTCAAGAATGAAGAATAAATGTAATCTGAGATCAATATTTATGAAGCTGTGATTAATTGACTGATGACCAAATGATTACAAACTTCTGTCTGAGGCAGCTACTCAAATGTATTAGCTTTGACAAAAAAAATTTTAAAAAATACAAACTGGGTCAATGAAAAAATGCATTCCTAATCAATTTTTAATAGCACTTAAGATTTTATGATTTTTTAAACTTTCCTTTTAATAATTAATCAGAAAAATGAATCTAATTTAAACAAGGTGGTGTAAGGTGTTCTGTATCTGTTTGATGGTGTTCTTAATGAAGAAATTCAATTAGGGCTGACTTTTCACTATAAATCTCTGGTTTTAAGGAATGCTCTGATTGGCTGGTAAACATTTGAGACTGGGAGAATAATGGAGGTGAACCGCACTGCTCAGCACAATCTACTCATTAAGATTTTACACTGTTAATTCCAGCCTCCCCATGCTTAACGAAGGGAAGGGAAGGGAAGGGAAGGGAAGGGAAGGGAAGGGAAGGGAAGGGAAGGGAAGGGAAGGGAAGGGAAGGGAAGGGAAGGGAAGGGAAGGGAAGGGAAGGGAAGGGAAGGGAAGGGAAGGGAAGGGAAGGGAAGGGAAGGGAAGGGAAGGGAAGGGAAGGGAAGGGAAGGGAAGGGAAGGGAAGGGAAGGGAAGGGAAGGGAAGGGAAGGGAAGGGAAGGGAAGGGAAGGGAAGGGAAGGGAAGGGAAGGGACCATGATTTCTGTAATCTCTGTAACTTTATCAAACTTTTCTGATGTTTTGCTTCATTCGTCACTACATCCTAGGGCAGATCCTGCTGGCAACAGGCATCACAAGGTCTTCTAAAAGGATTTTGTAATTACAATTTAAATCAAGGCCTGTTGCATCAAACCACCAAACACTTGGAGCAGTGCCAGAGATAAGGTAGCAACCAAAACTTGTAGAATAATGGCCTAAATTTGAAGATATTCCCTGCAGAAGCAGTCTCCTAAGTCAGTTAAATCTAGGCAGATGGATTAGCAAGAGACCTTCTACGCATAAAAGATAGCTAAAATTCACCCCTCTTCACTGTTATGTGGCCTATTTCACAAAGGCTCTCTATGTCCTAGCAAGTAAAATAAGCAAATAAGACTAGAAAGTCTGTTTATCCATACCTCTTGATGGTCAGCACCTCACCTGGTACATCTGTGGCTCCTTGCAACCAGCCTTCATCCAGACAGTCTGCTGTCTGGTGAAAAGTCCATGGAAACATCCTTAGGCTGAGATACAAATGCAGGGTAGAAGAGTGCCTGCACAGCACAATACTTGTGGAGCTTCTCCCTGCCCTCAGATGTCATTCTAGTATAATACAGTTTGCTTAGATTAAATATCTGAACAAGGATCTAAAGGGAAATCAGCCTCTTGCATGACCCTCAAAAAGAAAGAAGGGCACAGCCTAATGTCCTAAGTATGAAAGCTGCACCGACTTCAGGTACAACCAGCATTTTCTATTTACTTGTTTGGCTCCTTGCTGACACATCAAGAAAAATGGAAAACATCAGAACTGTAAGATCAAAAAATCTAAAAGAGATCATGAAGAATGGGGTTTTTCTTACTGAACTTCAGATGACTAGAAGCAAGATGTCTACATCTGAGCTAGTCCTTGAATTCCTTTGTGGGTTTGGAACCTGAGAGCAGAAATATTCTTCTTTAAGAGGGTAAAGTTACAGCAGTTAAACTCAAAATTAAAACTTTAAAAGTGATTTGTCATCTTTTACTATTTCTTGTGAAGAAGACTAATTGCACTAAGCTTCCACAAGACTGTCAATCTCAAATATTATTAAATCAACAAGTTATTCTCTTTCTCTGTCCCAGTTCTCTTACCCAATGGGCAGAGATTAATCTTCTGGCCTCTAGCATTCATTTTCTTTCCTTTCTAGAAATACCAAATTTTTTTCACAGCCAAAGCCAAAACACTCTTTTAAAGAGAGAGATGAAATTTGCTTATATTTTAAAATGAAAGCTACATGGGAACTCCCAAAGAGCAGGTGGCAAGAGCAGCCTACAGTCCTCAGGCAGCACAGACAGGGATATCTGAGAGCTACATATTTCCACTGAATGGTCTCTGAATGGAAGTTGGTGAATCCCCGAGATGGTGTCTCACAACAGGAGCCAGTGAGGCCACCACTCTGCAGGGCTCCTCAACAGTAAAATTCTGAGCAGGGGGAACCTGTTTTCACCTTTTAATAACCACAGGTCTGAATTAGGCACCTAGAATCCAATGCTTCTTTACTCAGTTTAAGGCAAATTTCACTCTATATTCCCCTAAATCATGCAAAACCACCTGGGAAACCCTTTTATAAAAGCTGAAGATCCATCCAGTCTTGTTCCTGAAGAAGAAACTTTTCAAATCCAACTTGAACAGACTTCACTGCTGCAGAAGTGGTCACTGAGGGTGGATAGTTTGGCTGTCATATTTACTTGTGTGACCTTATGTGGGGCATAAAGCCCCACATCCAAATATATATATATACAGATATTCAAATTATTGGAAGCAATAGGACTGCCTTATTTGTCACTGGGCTAATTAGCCAAGAAGACAGACATTTAATATGTATACCTGCTCCTTCCTCTCTCTGCACACTGCTGGGAAACACACACAAATCCAAAATAAAGGAATTTATGTACTATAGGCCAAAAATACGGCAAATTTATTAATCTTTATGAATCAAACAATATATATCTCAAGCAGAAAAGACTTATTTATCTCAATTTAGTACTCGGATCAGTTTTTCTTGTCCTGTATTGATTTTTTCCAAGCTTTCATCAAAGGACTTTTCACATTTTGTGACAGATGCTATTTTCATATTTCCACTATTAATCCTCTCAGATTTCTGAGATTTCAGGAGCAGGTAGTGAAGCTGCTGAAGCATTTCACAAATGAAGCCTAATCCTAGGAGATCATTCATGGTTAGAGTCTCAGCTTTTAACCCATCTTTTCTCTATAGATTTACCAGCAGTGGCCAGATTGTTGGAAAATTGCCTGTTTGATCCTTATGCCCCAGTGCCTCAGCAGAAGCATGCCAGGCATTCCAGGAATTTTTTTATCTGTTTCATCCTGGCTCCAGCCCTCTTGCAAAAGTATCCTTCATGCTATGTGGACTATGGTGTTCAATAGCCTGGACCAGTTAAACATTTGTTACCTCCTGCATTTACATGGTATTTCTCAGCTCCCCTCAGCTGCAGCAGATTGTTACCCCTCCAGCTCCTTTCTCCTTACTCTCTGAGGTCTCACTTTCAGTACTACAGAATTAAGTATTTTCCATACCCCTGAAGAGTTGGTAACATCAACCCATAAATTTCAACAAAACCTGAGGCGCTACTAGATCACAAATAATTTTTAAAGTATTCCTTCACAGACTATGCATACAACCTCAGCAGAAATCCACTAAACAAATATGTTTAACCTCCTTAAGAGAAAACATGTTCCTTTTAGCAGCTTATTCAGAAAAATAAACTCCTTTACAAGTTATTTTTGGTTGAGAGAAAATATATTCATCCCAACAGAGCTTGTTCTCTAACAGGTCACTTTCCAGTTACACACACTTTTTTGAAGCAGTGGAAGTCATGTCTTTGAAAGGGCTCCTGCTTTATCCCAGATTCATTTAAAAGAGTTTCACATGTCAAATGTAAGACACATTTCCTTGCTTTTGATTTCTCTTTCATGCATTTACCCTTTCTACTCTCTATATTGTCTTTTCACATTTTTTCAATAAAATAAAAATAAAGGTAAGAAAGATAAATAAGAGGGATTCATTGCATTCCTGTGTAGTTTGCTGGCTGCACAATAAACTTACTCAATGAATTTCAGGCTTCAGTGGTTCTCTTTCAAGCTCAAAAATCCTAAAAATTTTACAGTTCTCTTGAAAAAATTTCTCTGAGCAGCATGTCAGTAGTGCTAAGACCAAAAGAATCTCCTTGAACTGGATGTCCACTCACTCCAGGCTAATTAACAGTTCATGCATTATGTTGGTAAATGGTTCTTTTCTTATTTGACAGTAATTTTTCCTGTAGTTTACTAGAAAGTGTTGTAACATGTAAACACTCAATTTTTATCAAGCACACCTTATTTAAATCCTCTCCTACCCAAGCACTGCGTTACCACCAAATCTGGTAGGTCTCATCTATGCTGGAATGTCACCACGGATTAGTTCCCTTGCTTTATTTGCAGTGACTTACCTATATCAAATTGAAATGCATCCATGCAACTCTGCTCTGTCGGTCTAAGATACTTTCCTTGTTCATCATTGCATCCACAACTTTATGCTTGTTTGAATTAGCTGCTCAGCGTTATAAGCATTTATCTTGTGGTGCAATGTTAAATCACTCAGGTCTATAATTTTCAGCATGCTGTGGCACATTTACAAGAAACTACAGGAATCCTGGGACTGAGGTCAGGCAAGCAGGCTCCTTGGAGCCTCATATACCTCCAGCACTGCTTCCCAGCTGCTCTCCAGCAGCCCAGAAAGTGCAACACAAAAGCTCCGTGATTTGAGGAGTTGGTAGCACAAGCTGGGCAGCAGATGCAAAATTTTCATCCTTGGATTTGGCCCCTTGGTTTCCATGGATCAGAATCCTCCACATGGCATCATCACACGCAGCACCTTGTAGGGCATGAGGGCTTATCCTGGTCCTCATTTCCTTGCTGCCCCCAGAGCTGCATGGGCCGTGCAAATCCCACCTGAGCTGCCCGGCAATGTGGTGGGCCAAGAAGCAAAGCTGCCTGTGCAGTGGGAGGGCAGTGTGGGAACCCAGCAGTGATGCCAGGAGAGGCTGCAGATGGACTGGAGGCAATGGGGAAGGGGGGCTCATGCCCTGGGAGCTTCCCCTAGAACATGAGAACACGTTCCCATATCCCAGGAAGGACTTGTGGGACTGAGACCAGAGGAGGTCACCAGGCTGGTGAGAGGGATGGAGCACCTCCCCTAATGCTAAGAGAATTGGGACTGTTCAGGCTAGAAAAGGCTTCAGGGTGACATAATTGTGACCTTCCAGTTACTGAAGAGAACTTACGGGAAACATGGGCCAAGACTATTTACATGGGCATGTAGTGACAGGAAAAGGAGGAACAGATTCAAATTGAATGACAGCGGGTTTATATTAGAGATTGAGTGGTGAGACACTGGAACAGGCTGTCCAGAGTTGTGGATGCCACATCCCTGGGAGTGTTCAAGGCCAGGCTGGATGGAGCTCTGAGCAACCTGGTCTAGTGAAAGGTGTCCCTGCCCATGGCACCGGGGCTGGACCTGGATGATCTTTAAGGTCCCTTCTATCCCGAGCAATTCCATGATCGTGTAATTCTGTAACTCTGTAATTCTACGATTCTGTGATTCAGGGCAATTAACAGAATTAAAAGAGCCGTTAATTTAATTCGGCATGATGAAACCTGAGCACACCAAAGGGGGACGGAGATCACCCTTCTACCGCGCCGGCCTCCTCCTGCACAGGCACTGTGCCCGCGCTCCCCATGGCGCCGTGCTTCCCCCAGGAATGCCGGGCGTAGGCTGAGACCTCCACGGCCTCCTGGGCCGCCCCTCGGGGGGCAGCAGCAGCACCAGAGCCGAGCCGTGAGGGGCCGCGGCTCCCGCCCGCCCTCCAGGGGAGCCCTGCCTGCGCGCACGGCGCTCCGCTCCTCCAGGCGGCGGCTTGGCCTCGCCGGCTGCCGTAGCGGGGCTGGCGGGGCCGGGGCCGCCCGCCCGCCTGCGGGACTTCCGTGCTGCTGTGGCCGGGCCGCGCCGCTCGGGGCCCGCCATGGCGCAGCACGGCCCCAGCGTGACGCTGTCCCTCACGCTGCCCATCACCTGCCACATCTGCCTGGGCAAGGTAACGCCGCCGCTGCCCGGCCGAGGGCCCGGGTGGGTGCGGGGGTCAGGGAGGTGACGGCAGCTCAGGGGCCCCGCCGCGGCTCGACGCTCTGACCCTCGCCGGGGTTGTGTCCTTTATGGCTCCGGGCGGGGAAGGAAATTTGTGTGCGGGCCGTTCCCGGCAGCGGCCGAGGCTCGCTGGCCCTCTCGGGATGTTGGGAAGCGCGCGTTGTCCCGGCGGGAGCGGCCCGGGAGGTGTGCAATGGGCCGGGGGGGCAGGGACGCGGGTGTGTAGCTCCCCAGGTGCTGGTGCTGAGATCTGGGGATTCCTCCCTGTACCAGCAGGGTACTTTGTTATAAAATGCTTGGAGAGCTTGTGTTCGAGTGTGGTGCTGTGCCGCGGAGGACAAGTGAAACAAAGAGGGGGTGTGTAAGCAAGGAGATTTAAAAAATGTTGAGCAAAAGTGCAGCAGTCTGGAGAGAAAGTTTCCGTTTCCTCTCTCTGACCCTTTCTCAGTTCCTTTCTCTTCTCCCTCGGGAAGCAGAGGGCTCTTGCTAGCCTGTTCTTCTCTGAAAGCCCCAGAGCTAATTTCATGGCTGTCACTAATTGCTTCTCAAATTCTTTGCGCATGCCTTACTACTCTTTTTTCCTCGTTTTCTTTTCTTAAAGCTCAACAATAAGCTTTTATGTTTGTTCTCTGGCATTTATCGTCTGGTTTTGTTTCTACCTCACCTGGCCTTTACTCTCAGACCTTCTCTGTTGGAGTGATAACAAAAGAGCAGGCACATTTGATGTGTGAAGTAGGTGTGGAGCACTGATAGTGAAAGTAGTCAGACGTCTCTCTTTTCTTTAGCCTCATAGTTCTAATTGTGTGTTACTTTTAGAAACCGTCTTTACTCATTTCTTGGCTTTTTTTGTGGAAGCTGAGCAAGACTTTCTGGCTGTTGCCCTGTTACTTTTCTTTTTCTGTTTATCTGTTCCTAATCCATTCCTAGTTACTTTCTGATCTGAACACTTAACATTTTGGTTAGGAATTCATTCATATCTTGCTGTAAAGCTACTGTGTTATTCCAAGCCACTATTTTGTTCTTTCATTCCTTTTTAGGTGCTCCTGAGTTTGTACTGGAAGAGGCTTCCACCCTCTTCCTTGCTGTCTTGCACTGAGATAATACATTCACATGTATGAATGAATTGTGAATCCATTGGTGGTGCATGTAATAAAGATATTTGAATGCTTTCATTTTTAGACGTGTAAATCTGTTTAAATTTTGGCAAAGCTGACAGCTCTGACTGCCCTTTCTTTTTGATAGACGTCTTTGTCTCTAGCTTGGAACTTCAATGAAAAACTTCACCAGAAAAACCCAGTTTCCTAGGATTAAGGTTAGAGGAAGGAATTTGTTTAGCTTGAATTAGGAAAAAAAAGTCTTGTCAGTTTTTACTATCTTTTGGGGGAAGCAGGGAGTATCATGGAGGGTTGACATAATCTGATACTTCTGTGGTTTGTAGCATAGACTTCAAATCAAGTGAAAGGCCCACGCTAAACTCAGAATGTATCTCTTGCTACCCCTGCAAAATTTGCAAAGGTCTGACTGCAAGATAGGAACTATTCATTGAGTATTATGGTAAGAGGATAAAAAAGGAAATATTGCAGAGAAATTCTATCAATGAATTGGCCACTCATTGTATTTAATGGAGCTGAAATCTTGGGCAGCAGGGACATATCAACCCATTTTGTTAGTGTGAGCAATGTCAGAAAGTATATTGGCAAGATGTGCAATGACCATTTAAAGTAAAAGTGAATTGCTTGGATCAATTTCATGTTTGTTACCTGAATATTCTTTTTGGTACAGTCTGGGCTGTCTTCAAACATACCTGTATTTTTAAATTAGATAGCAGATCAGGAGCCATCTGCTTCAGATTGTTTTACTTGTCCCAGGATGTCTGAAGATCTCTCTTATTGGTTTTGGTGTCAACAGGTTGTTTGGGCTTGAGACACAGTTCTGTGTTGGTTGAAACAGTGTAGGATGTCTGGGGATTGGTTCACTGGTGTGTGTCTGTTCCTCCATTAGTGCTGCCTGAAGGCCCAGAAGTGCCTTCAAAGTGAAGTGGATGTGTACAGGATTGGATGTGGATCTGCATGGGAATGGCATTATGTTGGAGAGGAACATGAGGAAGTTGCTCAAAATCACTGAGCTAATCAAGCCTTCTGAAATAAACCATAGTCTTTCTAGACTTTATGGTCAATGAATGAACTGGAACTGTGCTGTAATTCAAGTAAAATGCTTTTTTAGCAATAGGTATGTCCTGATCCCCCTCCCCCAGGTTTGTCACAGTTAGCAGGAAGGGCAGTGGCACCACCAGCCATGGTGTGACATTTCTGTAGTGGCTTTTGCTGTCCTGGTGTGCCTTGCTTTGTGTGGATCCTGAGCCAGTTAAAGTGTAAAACCCCAGCTCTGAAATGAAACTTGTAAAGGTGTGTAAATCAGAAGCACTGTACCCTGGAGAGTAATAAATGTGACTTACTATTTTGCTAGAGATATGGAGTAATCATTCATGTGCAAGAAGTGTGCTTCTGTGTCAGGTTTGGGGTAACTGAGGGTCTCTTGCTCCCTGGGGGGAAAACCTGCACTCATGAAATGTCTTTTCCTGTTTGGATTATTTTATGTTATTCTGCTCTGTATCTTTTCATCACCATCCGTATAACTATTCTCAGGCTGCTTCAGAGTAAGAAAGAAGTATGGCTAGAGAAAAAGTCTTTTTTTTTCCCTGCTAGCTGCGGGTGAGAAGGCTCTTTTTCTTATAAAAGAAAGCAATAAGTAACAGGATTTTTTAAATAAGAAATAATGGAAATTTCAATGTTTCCAAAACATTGGTGTGCTAATGCTTGCAATAATCATAAAAAAAGTCTTCTTAATTAGAGGTGAAAGTTCAGTCTCTCTTTGTTCATACTTTTAGTAACTTGAGGTTTTGTTTATGTATAGATAACTTCCTTTGACTCTCAGGATTGTCATATTGGAGGTGTTAAAAATACTGTGAATCCTGTAAGGTAACAGAGGCATAGAGAGTGAATTGGAGAAGAAGGTAACAGATCTGGGCCTTAATTCATATCCATTAATATTTCAGTGGTTAAACAGTTGGGGTTTAGCTCATGCAATGCTGATCATATGGGTACAAGTGCTACAGGACACGTCTGGTCTTCCAGCCCAAGTGGTTACTGACTGTCCTTTCCAGGTGCTTGCTTCTCTCTGCCAACCTTTCATTTTTCCTTTTTAGTTTGACTACTTTACTAACAGAATGAAAGAGGAATATCTTGAAAATTATGAGTAACTTCATTTAAAGATGAAGATTCTCTTGAATTTGGATTTTAAGTGCAGTACAGTAGAATTTACAACAATATATTTTCTGACACTTCTGTGTCTAAAAATACATTTCTTGGAAAAAGACAGGAGTGAAGGAAAAACAGCTATTTGAAGACCCCTGACACAAATGCTAATGTTAACAAGGAAGAGATTCAAGAGTGTGTGTTACAGTAAGCTGTAGCAAACTGCAGTAAGGCATTAAGTCTTTTTCTTCCTTGTCATATTTGGTCCCTCTATGCACATTTACTTTCAAACAGGGTTTATAGTTAAATGACAAGAGAGAATAGTGCATTGTCATTAATATTTTCTAAAAGTTTGTTTACCCTGCTGTTTTGAAAGGGGAGGGAAAGCTTGAAAGAATCTGTGTCTGATTGGAATATTTAATCCTTCAGTTAGCTGCCCCATTCTTGGCTAATGACTTATTTAGTAGCAATGCATATCTAGCAGGAGACTTGAATTAGTGATTGCTGGTTCACATTTCAGCTCTGTGGTTTTGGCCCTGATCCTTTTAAAAGCTGCTTTGGGTGAAGCTGATTATCCGCAGGCTAAAGTTAATCTGTAACACTTTATGTTCCAATGACACCTCTTCCACTGCAAAGTGTTGGATGGTGCCAGTAGAGATCCCTCCGTGCCTCGCTTTTGAAAAGGCACTTTGGTTGTGTTCTGCCTTGGGAGGAGAATGCATTTCACTGGAGTGGCTGGCTGTAGTTCATGGAGGTTGTGGGGTAAAGAGAAGGTGCTGCTGCCCCTCTGGTTATTAACAAGCTCTTGCAAACAAGGACCTTAGTTCTGCAGAAATTGTTATAGCTTTGGTGCCTTTAGTAAGAGGGAAATCTGGTGTTGTGAGTCAGGAGATTGCTCCTAGCTAGCCCTGCAAAACAAAAGTGTCACTTTCCTTCAAGGCCAGACTTGCACTGAGAGATGGGGTTGTGTATTTTTGTAATTTGTTACTCGAAGGAGTTTTAAGATTTTCATAGAGTCTGTTTGTTTTTTTTTTCTTTTTATTTCCTCTTTAATGCTAAAAGGTCCGTCATCCAGTTATCTGTGTGAACAACCATGTTTTCTGTTCCATTTGTATTGAAGTGTGGCTGAAGAACAATAATCAGTGCCCAGCTTGCAGGATTCCCATCACACCTGAAAATCCCTGCAAGGAGATTATAGGTAAGGACAAGTTTAGGCTTTGAAATAACTTTCTGGTATTTACTGCTGGAGGAGATTGCTTTGAGTCCAGCGATGCCTGGATACCTTTTCTTCTGTGTGTTTTTACCAACATCTAAGGAAGAATTAACTGAATCTTTAACCTTGTAGCTGTTAGGGATGTTATGGGAAAGTTCCAAAGACATTATGTATATTAATGGCTAGATTATCCAAACACAATAAGTACCCAGTGGCTCTAATCATTGTTTTTAAATCTTGGTTGGATGGTGCCTTTAACTGAAAAAATGCATTAAAAATGCATTCTTACCTATACGTTGCAACCTGTTCACCTAAGAGACCAGCAATTAGCTCAGAAGTAGTGTACTTCAATCCAGAATCTTGAATGAATATGTGGGTTGTTTTACTTGTTGTTTATTTGTTTTGTTTTGTTCATCACTTCCTCCTTTTCTTTTTTTTATTTTAAAGAAAATTACCCTTAGCATAGAAATAAGACAAAGCTACAGCAACAGCATGAGGCCCTTATCTTTACCAGAGCTAGGAAGTACTGCAGTTTTTATTTGACATAAAATATCAGCCCTGCTATTTCGTTCTAAGAGAAAAATTTATCTGAATAATCTCACTTTAAAAACTTATTTAGTACAGTAACTTGTACTAATTAAATGTATGTTTGATACCCTGCCCCTTTCCTTCAGCTCTGTTTTATTAGTATGGTCTTAAATAACGTAGGATTCTGTTAAGGAAAAAAATAGTTGAAAAATGTAAAATTTTCTTCCTGTTGTTAATCAAGATTTTGACTTGTAAGCATTACTAGTAGGTACTCAAGTTGAACCTGTTTTGAAAGTGAAAGGACTTTAAATCTTCCATGGTAGCCAATTGGTCCAATTTAGCTGCATTTGTTGTTGATAATATGAGAAGTTGTATAAGTGGATTACTAGTATTGAATTGACTGAAAAGGAAACAGTGCTTCTTTCATCCTATTGTTGCTTTAGGAGGAACAAGTGAAAGTGATACAATATTTAGTCCAACAGTCAGAAAACACCTACGTAAAACAAGACTTGAATTGCTTCACAAAGAGTATGAGGTAAGGACAAGGGGGAGGGTTGTGACTTCCAGATGAACTGCAGCTGTTAAACTACAACATACAAATGGTTTGAGTCCTGCTGTTTCTAATTTGAATGGAGGTGTATACAGTATCTACATGAAACTCAGGTGCACTAAAATGCCACTTTTTGACTAAGGTTACAAGAGAGCATTTGCTGGTGCCTGAAGTGTTCCCACTGAAGCCATGGTAATAGTCTTTCTAGACAACAGGTAGCCAAGTACAGCCAATTCTTTAGTTTTGTGGGAATTTGACCCCCAGGTGGTATGGCAGCATTTTCTTTATGCATATTAGGTGTAGGGAACTTTTTGGTTTGTCTTCAATACAAACACAGACATTTTCTGAAATAATTCTCTGTAGCTCAGAGAGACTAAATTCTGTGTAAAAGAATGCAGCTCACTGTAACCTTCTGGCATAGGTTAATTTTTAGCATTATTGGTTTATTGTTTTCTGAAAGTGAGTAAATGCTTGAAAGTAGAGCTGAATGTTCCAATCTCCTGTTGGAAAAATACTCTCTTGGGAAGAAGATGGAAAGCTGTTAAGAGGGAGTGTGCTTAGTTTTTTTTTCTCAGCTGTTGTTTCCTCAGTAGCAGCAGTGTGAAGGCATCACATATTTTTGAAGGAAACCTAGAGAGGAGAATGAGGGAGAGGAAATGGACTCTCTCTATATCCTTTACACTGGGGAAGTAAGAGCTGTCTTTTATGACAAGCTTGCCCATAGCTCAGGTTCTTTTAGTCTCTCTGAGAGGAGTAAGGAAAAGATGCTTCCTGCCTTTCTGTTGAATCGACTCAAAATTCATACAGCTAGTCCTAGGATAACATAAATTTCTTCTAAAACACCCGCTTATTTTAAAATGGTTGTTTCCATGCTGGGGACAGGGGCAGGCATGATTATTTGTGAAAATATGCCTTGGATTTATGTAAATGCTGTATATGGCCTCCTTAAGTAGTGTTACCATGATCAACTCACACACTTGAATTGGTAAACAGTGTAAAAGATATGTTTTTAGGATAAATTATTTCTTTTATCCCTTTAACAAGAGGCTTTGGAAGGTTTTTGCTTCCCTGTGGCTTCAGACTGTTACAGCTAGGAGCTTTGTTCTTTGCATTTTGAGAGTCTTCCCTAAGATGTTGCTGCTTTGGTGTAGCTAGGTGGCCTTTTCCTGGCAGTGTTCTGTCTGTTTTGAATTTGGAGACTTTCAGCATCCCAACATGTGATGTTTCAGAACAATATGAGAGAAACACTCTTAAATAACAGCAAATGAGTCAGCAGAGGACGACCTTAAGAACACTCTTGATACAGGAAATCCTCCCACAGAGTGCCCTAATAATAGATTCATGTTGCTGAATGCTTTGAAGCTTTTGGTCTGCTCGACAGTTTGTTCAGGGTCCTTTATGTAGTCAAGGGATTCCCTGCACTAAAACCTTCAGTATGCTTGAGTGTGCAGGTTGATTAAAATCCTGCCTAAAGCACAGTACATGAGCATACTTAGATATATGTGTAAGTGAAGGCATGCATCTGGGCTTGCAAAACCTCTGTTTCTAAAGTGCTGTGGGAACTTGCCAGTATTATTTAATTAATCTCACAAATTATTTTAATTCCTCTGAATTTCTGACAACTTTAGGATGAAATAGAATCCCTGCAAAAAGAAGTAGAAGATCTGAGAGGTAAAAACCTCAGTTTACAGATACAGCTGAAATCTCTTCTGGATCCTGCAGTGTCAGCTTTATCTTGCCAAAATGAGGAAACTAGCCAGTCAGCAAATGAAGCAAGTACCAGTGGCCCAGAAGCCCCAGAGGAATGGAGCAAAAAGCTGAAAACTGCCAATGATAGGTGCGAAAAACTGATGGATAATGTGGACAAGCTAAGGGAGGTAATAAACGTAACAAACACATTTCTTCAGCTATTTTGTAGTGTAACTGTTTTGTGTTAGTTAAATGGGAGTAAGAGCTACCATGACCTTCGGGTACTTCATAGATCTAGAAGAAGGAGGAAAAAAATTGAATTCCAGTGACTGTTGGTGTATCATAGTATTTCCATATAGCCCTTGCAAGTGTCAGATGTTATTGCTTGTTCTAGTGAGTCCTGTATGTGACTCTTATTCAACTCCTCTGTCACTCTATGCCTGAGTAATTGGATTATAGTAGCACTTGTCGACAGTATTGATGACCAGATTTTTCAGGCTTGCAATAATCTATATAATATATCTATTTTGCAACATTCAGTGGGCAAACACAGTACAGTTGGCTAAGGCAGATTTTGCACTATTGCCCTCCCTGCTAGCCGATATTTTTGGTGCAATTTGCTGAGGCAGAGTAACTTGACCCTTTGACTGAAAATAGACAAGCTTCAGCATTTTATGACCAGAATATCCTTTACTGGAAACCTGCAGACTTTTTATACATCTTGATGTAATACAGAAGTAAATCTGATACTGCAGAAGCAAGGATGAAGGAGATAGGCACGTGAAAAAACCCTCTAAATAAATAGCTGCACGCACAAGTAAGATCATCTTAAACATTGAAGAAGAGTGAAATTTCCAATTCATTTGAAATCAAGGTAGAAAAAACTGGACTTGTATTTATTCAAAATGCTGCCTTGATTTCTTCTATTAACAATACTGGGTTACTTCCTGCAGAAGTGAAGTGTGGTGTGTTTAGGACTTTTTAAAAAAGTTTTTAGCATTAATAGTGTTCACAGTTTTTCTGTGCTATAGACTTGGAGGCACACATTGTGCGTTTCTGCCATTTTGTTAATGTGACACTTCTAGGACCCCAGGAGCTTCAGATTCACTTGTAGATGGCAAAATAAGATTCACAGCAAGAAGTTCTTGTCTTCCTATATTTTTGTTAGGTTTCTTTTCATTGAGTTAAACTTTACTGCCTCTTGTTCTTTTTTTCTCTTTTTCTTTTGAGATGACTAAGTTTTTAATTTTTTCCCGAGGTAAGTAAAAAGAACACTGTAACAGGAACTGAAGAAGGGGTTTGCTTGGATACTTTTTCAGTATAACTTTAACCTTAGCAAGAAAAGAGATTTAAGCGTATGAAATTTCTGAATTTGGTGAAGAGTTAGAAAAAAATAGAGGCTTAGATAGGTTTTAGGGAAGAATTCTTAAACTGTTGTCATAGAATCATTTAGGTTGGAGAAGACCTTTTAAGATCATTGAGTCCAACACTTTTTTCCCATTTGTTCCCTGTCCAACAGCTGCTCAATTCCATAAGTACCTAAGGTCAGTTGGCTCTGGCAGACCTTGTCTCACATGCGCTGCCCATCCCTGTTCTGACCAGCAGGACATCTTTCCCATGCACACACTGTCTGGAATCAGACTTTCTCACTGAAAGTACCTGACCCAGGAGTTTCAACCAGACAGCATTTCCCAGTTAGGCAAGATCCTTCAGTAAATGTGGTTGCCACCACTTTCTTTTTCAAATCTAGACTGAATCAGGAAATAGAAACCACCTTTATCATTTAATGTTTTAGAGCAGACAAATTTAGGAATGCCCAAATAATGCCCATTATTACTTTGAGTGGAGTCATAAAAGCTGTGGGAGTGGTGAAACAAACTCCATAGGAGAAAGCCTAGACTAAGTACACTCATTAAAAATGCAGTTACATGAACTCATCAATGTAGACATTGTGCTGTAAGTGGGGGTCCCTTGCAGATTACTGACTTGAAGGGTAGAGCACTAGAAGAAGGACACCAGAGGGGTTCAGTCCCACCTTGCCATGTGCCACATGGATGCCTTGCCTATCAGTGCTACACAATTAATGACGTTTTTTACTTTATTATGTAGCTGGGGGAACAGTGTTTTTGGAAAGACAGAAAGGGCTTGGCTGTGTTGTCAAATGGTTTGATGATGCTTTGGAACTGAGCACTCCTGAATTCTCATTCATTGTTTCAGGATAGTTTTTAGTGCTTTTCTTTTTTAAATCCCAAGTAGTTAACACTCAGCCCTGGGCTCACCCTTCCCTTCTTTGCCACAAGTCTCTAGCTATTCTTTCTGTACTTAGGAATATTGTTATGTTGGGGATAGGGGGTGTTTGTTTATATTTTTCTGCTCCATTTGTCCTCCCCCTCACCTGGAAAGGTTGCTAGGGATATTTGTATGAGCATTTAAAGTTCTCTGCCTCTCTTCTTTCACTGTGTGATGCTTCTGAATAAGTACATTTCACTCTGAGCCCAACTGCATAGCTCTTTCTTCAGATCTAGCTGGAGATCTTACTTTTATTATGCAGTGGAAGCGTTATCTAATTGAGGCTATGAATTACGAGTCCTAGACTGGTGGTGCTGTTTTTAGCATAGGGAGATTGAGCAGACTCTAGCAAGTGCAAAAAGTGTATTCTGCTTGTTAGGATAGTGGCATTCATTGTTCTGAAACATGGTGGCAGGAAATCTCTCTCTCTATGAAGTGTATTGTTAACAAGGGTGCCTGCTGAACTGAGAAGAAGGAATTGACCTCAATTCAAGGTTGTGAATCAGGAATCTTAATCAGAATGTCTTGGAAGAAAGTGAAGAAAGACTGCAAATAGCTTGTCGTAATGGATTTACATCCACAGGATAACTATGCTTTAAAAACAAGCCAAAAACCCACAAAGTAATCTTGCTCTAATTTGGAATGGAGGAATCTGTTCAACATTAGTTTTGCTGATACCTGCACATTGTAATGTTAATGTACTTAACATATTTAGTCATGTGGAAAAAAAAAACATGGAATTGCCATTAGGACATCTCCTTAGTGACTTTCTGTGCTAACTAACATAGCTGTGTTTATTTCCCTAGATAGGACACTTGCAATGTATTTTGGGAATATAAATAAAAAATGTCTGTTCTCTATTCAGTTTTGCAAACCATTTCCCATGGTGATTTTTAAGTGGTGTCCCTGTCTGAAGGCTGTTTCCTGCCTGCACATTTCTAGTTCTGTCTCTTTAAAAGGGAGAAACAGCTTGTCCTATAAATATTAGAAGTCATTTCTGTTTCACTGTATACTTATTTTTTTCCTTTTCTTTTCCTTAGGCAAATAAGAAACTGAGCATGGAAAACAATAGCCTTTTAAGAGAGAATTTGCGACTAAAAGCTGAAGTTGATAGTAGATCACCCCAAAAGTATGTGAATATTTTAAAAGCTACTATCTTTTATTTATAGACTGTTTAACTGTTGTAGGCCTGTTTAACCTAAAATTGTGGTGGTGTACATGGTGTTGCATATGTGTCTTCAGGTAGACTTTGGAATTTTTGTTCTCATGGACTTAGGTGAAAAATGAAACTAACAAAATAGCAGCAAGTGGGTGAGAAATGCAACTTAGAGAATCACAGCGAGTCCACAGTGAAGGAATATGACTTGACTACAAGTACTGTTCCTTTGTTACAGTGGCCAGTATTGAAGTACTGGATTTGTATTGGCCAAACACTGGATCTGTGTCTGAGCAACATATGCAGAATTGAGCTTCTGCAGCATGAGTACATTTTCAGAACTGATATTTGTGTTTAATACTTTGTTTTAAACTGTTATAACACCAACAACAATACCCTCAAAAAGCAAAAACTTCACCATACTCATTAGAGCTGTGTTCTAAGGTACCTCTTCTTGGGAGTACTTTGTGAAACAATATATTGATATTTTTGAAGCTCTTTTCTTTTCTTTCATTGGTTTTCTACCTTTCTTCTCTCGTTTGTTTAGATATTAAAAAGCTAATAGCTATATTGGCCAAAGTTTTATACAGAGCTTTTGAGGAAGGGGATTGGAAGGCACCTGTGTAATGTGAAAAGAAAGCTCTCTGGATTTGTTCTAGTTCTGGCAACACACCTGCTGGAAGAGAAAATTCATCTTTGTAGAAGAGCTTACTTGCCACACTGCTTGTTATCAGAGACAACAGGAAAGAAGATGCATGATCCTTGTGCTGTGGATACATGAAAGCACATTGTGCCCTGAAGACCCCTAATAAGATAGAGCCCTGTTTAAGGCCATGGCAATGTCTTTTATGGCAGGGTGTGTCTTTTCCCATGACTCAAGAGTGAGTTGGCAAGGATGGCAAACTTAAAAAGTAAATAAATACAACTAAATAAATCCTAGAAAAGAAAATCTAGAAGAGATCAGATAATCTAAATTGATTTTTACTTTTCTGATATCAGGTAAACTCCCCAGTGGAGACAATTTCCCTTTCTTATAGCTTGTACATGCTTTACTGTGATTGCCTAAAACAATAGCCTGTCACTTTCTGCTTTAGAAGCCCAGATATAGCCAAATGTCATTACAAATTGGACAGTGTCAGGGTCTGTCTTGCAATCCAGATGCCCACTAAATTGGCCTGTCTGTGTCTCTGCTATTATTTTTTTATTATCATTTTTTAGTCTCCTGAACAAATATCACATCCTGCCTGCCTATTGGGAATTTTCTTTGGCTGTTGTAACTCTAGTGCTGTGCTTGGGATTTAGGACATTAATTGAATCAGACTTAAACTGGGCTAGGAACAGTTCAAACACCTCAGGAGTTTGTATATCTGTTCCTGATTCTGCTGCATTGAGTCTTGCATTTGCTTTGAGTCCAGTGTGTGCTACAAGAATTTAGGTACATGCAAGGAAAAACTTGTCCTGAAAAAAAATCCTTCAGCACATTAAATTTAGCAATTTTGATTCATCCAGCCTATACCCATTCATTCCAAATCAAATCTGGACTGAATTTGTCCAGGTCTTCTAGATACTTTTGACCTGAGAGAAAAAGTAAACTTGTGTTTATTTGGTTTTGCTCTGCACTCAAGAATCTCCAGTGTTTATGGTTTTCTGAAGTCATAATGCTTAGAACTGGTACTAGACTACAAGTGAAGTCTTGGTAGCACTAACTAGAGCAGAAAAACTGTATTCTGTCATCTAAAACATCTTATATCAATATCTTGCAATACCTTTTTTGTTGTTTCCTTTTACCTGACACTTCTACCATAATGGCCAGTACCAGTTCTGCCAAATTGCTATTTAAAAAGTTACCTTCCTTCCTCATTTTGGGTTTGAACTTTTAGTGTCCCCTTTTAAAGTGTTTAAATGGGAATTAACCCATTTATTGGCTTTCTTTAGGTTGATGTTTTGATGCATATCAAGCTCTATTCTTTCCAATCCCAGGTACATCCTTCAGATGGCGAGAAATCTCTCCTATCTTGATGTTAGCAGAATTTTTAAATTAACTTTCATCCTCGTGGTCATCAGTCCGGTCAATATCCAGATCAGACCTAACAACAGGACATTATTTTAAAATATTCTTTCAGCTCTGATGGCAAACTTTGATAATATTTAAAGGGTCTTTCAGCTAGGCTTCACACTTTGAACAGGGCTTGGAGTAGATGGGGTTTTTAACATGCCTATAAAATCAGAATTGATAGCGTAGGTATCAGAGCCCAGCAATGTGACTAGAATTAAACTTCTGTGCAAGTACATGGATTTGCAAGTATAGTTGTTCTTGTGTGCTTTATTCAGAAGTTTTCAGAAGGTAATTTTTGCAAAAGCATCTGAGTAGGTCTCTAATGTAATTTAAAATAGCTACTGAATTGGATTTTTGTAATTTAGTGTCACCGCTGTTGTTTCATTTTTCATATATTCCTTAGCTTCAGATTCTCAGGTGTGGATTCATGTTTAAACAAATAACTAAAGTAACTAAATAAAACTGTTATGAAAATATTTTGTAAAGGTTTTGTCAGTATTCAGTCCCTGTATATCCCAACTGTAGTTCATTTTGTGCATTATGACATTGGAGCTAAATAGCTCAACATAAATTGTTTTAGTGGACTTTACTTTACAGAAGAGGGAACACTAATGGCAGGTGAATGATCCCTTTGTAACACAGACTCTACCTCTTACATCACAGGGAAAAGTATAATTAGTCTTTTCAGTGGTCAATAAAAAACTTTCCTTTTATCATAGACTTGGATTGTTTTTTTTCTTTGTTCTTATCCATTAAAACCTGCTGAAAAATGTCATGTATGTCAATATAATCAATATTTCAGCCATGTCAGGAATTTTTATACATTTTTTAAACTGATGATGTTGATTTATTGATTAGATTTTTTTTTTCCTGAAAACATTTTTGAGACTAGACCTTCATCAGAATACCATACCATCATATAGTTGGGACACAGGTCTGAAAGGCAAATGAGGGTAAGTTTCTAGCTCTGATTCTTGCCAAAGACCTGCATTAGTCCTCCATTTCTCAGGCAAATCTGACTGATTTGTGGTTGTTGTTTGTTCTTTCTTTACCTTTTCTTTTGATGAATTTTCAGCAACTTCCACTTTCACAATATAGAACAAAAAAACTTCTGAAACTTAAGTTTTGCAGGATAATAAAGCCCTATTACTTCCAGCTCTACTTGAAATAGAAAGCTGTTAGGTCTGTTGGCAGTGCACAGTGGATGTAAAAGCGTTTTTGGCAAGGGGATGTTTGCTTTTTACCTGAAGGAAAATAACTAGCAAGTCCATCTACTCCAGGGTATAGTGTATTTTATGAATGATTAGATTCAAATCGGTTTGAACCAGACTTCTAGGCTTCCTAGGAGTCTTTTCCCTAAATATTTAATTCCTTCTGCCAGTTAAAATCCCAGTCTGAGAAACTATCTGTAACATGCATAAAATTGTTGCATTATCTTTTTTCTCTGGTTTTGCAAGTTGTTTTATTGTTGCAGTTTAAGGAGGGAGGAGTGTTTATCTTGTCTAGATTTGTGACTTCAGGTACACTGAAATCTAAACCTGTTGACCTGTTGATTTTCTTTGTCATTCTTTACAACATTAAATTGGTACCTAACTCAAATATTTCTGCACATACCAGACTACAAAATTCAATCTGCATTTCACCAAACCTATAAAAAGGCTTCTAAAAACCCATATCCAGAGGGTAAGAACATTTGCTGTCTTCCCTGATAGAAAACTGGGCTATGGTCTCACCTCTCTGCAAGTTTGCTGGTCCAGAGGAGTGACCATTTTTGAAGACTAGCTGCAGTGTGGCCTTAAAAGTAAAGCAGAGTAAAGTAGCATATAAATAGCCTTCAAATGAGCTCTGAGTTCTTTAGTCATAGCACTGAATCCTAAGAAAGTGCCCACTTCAGGCATGAAGATCTAAACCTTAGGCAGATGGGTAAGGACATTCAGATCACATTCTGGTTTTGTGAGGTTTCCAGGAGGATTGGGGTTTGTTTTTTTAGTAGTTCTGAAATAATTCTTTCTAGCTTTTGCTATTTGCTGACCCTGGTGATAACCTGCCTTTCTTACATGGAAAATCAATGAATCACTGATAGATGTTAAAATGCTTGGAGAGGCTTTGAATTTTTGTCTAAATTCAGCCAATTCCCTTCATGAAAATGGAAGCTCACTTCAAAGAATTAACCTGACTTTTCTGTTCCCAGTGGACAGTATGTCTTGACTTTTTGTGGGTTTTGGGGTTTTTTTGCTTGCTAGGAATAGGCCCTCATCTGGCAGTAATGCTTTATTTAGTTCTGATGTCTATGCAAATATGACACACTTTTGAGATAGTTGTATGAAACCTGGGATGTTGCCAAGATGTTTCTGCGGATCGCCTTTCATAGGTGATATAGAGGGGAATTGCAGAGCTGGTACAGCTGGTACATGATACTGCCAAGGAGCTGCAGAAACTAGTAGGTCTTTCAGCTGGTTTGTTCTTGAATTTCCACCCTTTCTTCCCATCTAACTGCAGAACCCAAGGGAAAATGTGTATCTAAATGGTGGGGCTGAGTTTGGTGGTACTCTCTGGCTTTGCCCTTATCTCAAACTCTAATAAGCCCTGAGTGTACCGTGTAATTTTCCACTTTTCACCCTTTTTTGACTTTGGAGGATGCATCCTGAACTGCAGGGTGGTCCCCAGCCTGGGCCATCAGGTGATCAGAATTGGATAGTCAATTTCCATAGCACCCTTGCAGCCCCAATCTTTGGGAAGTGGTTATACAAGAGAACTGTTCATTGCAGCTGCCTGCTATCCAGAAAGAGAAGAGTTTGTTTCGGGTTGTGTGGTTTTAAACTGACTCAAGGGCTCAACCAGACAGATGTGGTGCAGTTAGTGGTCACTAATGTGTAAAATAAAACCTTAAAGCTGAATTTGCAGAACTGATGGGTAAGAAGAGAAGGAAGAAACAACTGAAAAATTTGTTCTTCAACTTCACCAACAGTTTCTAAATGGACTTCTTCAGAAGTTGTCGTGATTTAACCCCAGGCAGCAACTTAAGCCCCACACAGCCTCTCACTGCCTCTCTCTCTTGGGGTGGAGAAGTAAAAGTGAAAAAACACATGGGTTGAGGTGAAGACAGTTCAGTAGGGAAAGAAAACCTGTACACAAGCAAAGCAAACCAAGGGATTCATTCACCACTTCCCACAGACAGGTGTTCAAACATCTCCAGGAAAGCAGGTCTCCATCTGTGCCTAACAGTGACTTCAGGAAACAAACACTGTCACTCAGAATATCCCACCTTTACATCTTCTTTTCCCAGCTTTTTACTCTGAGCCTAATGAGTTAATGGTCTGGAATATCCCAGCTATGTCCCTCCCCAGCTTCTTGTGCGCCCCCAGCCTTCTCACTGGTGGGTTAAGAGGCAGAAGATGCCTTGTAAGAACTGCAACAGGAGTTGTTTTTTGAACTGGAAAGCTGTAAGAAGTTGTTTTTACAACTGCACTGTTGTAAGAGCTGCGCAGCAGCAACTAAAACATCCCTGTGTTATCAGCATTGTTTCCATCACATCTGCAAAACATAGTCCCACAGTAGCTACCGTGAAGAAAAGTAACTGTATCCCAGATAAAATCAGAATAGGAGTACTCAAACATAACTGAGGGAGAAGTTGTGGAATAATGCGAATGAGGGTGACTCCAGCAATGTTCTTCTTGCTCACTATAGGTGAGAAATGACTGCAGCTTTCTGATTAGTGTCAGGTTAGAATCATGCTGGACAAGAAAAGGGACTCTGACTGAGGAGAGGTCCTGAAATTTGAGCTTGAAATGTTCATCTAGACATCCAGTGTCACTTCAGACACTATAACATACACACTCTACCATTCCTGGGGCTGGTAGCTGTGATGCAGGGTCTGTAGATTCATCCTTCCAGAGTGATATGTGGGAGCCATCAAAGACTTTAGGTGATGTGAAATATTTTTAGGTGTCTGTGTTAAGGATCCAAGTCCCGCCTGAAATGTGTTCCTGTTCACTTTATGAGTGATGATTTTGTTTCTCTGGGCTTGAAGTTTTCTATATAAAGGATGTACTTGAGATCCAAAGTTGTAGTTTCAGTGATACAGGTAAAGAACAAGACCCTAACACTCAAAAGTCTGTCCGTGTGTCAGAATATCGCTTTCCTTTTGGTATATGCATGCTCTTTACCACATGTGTACTAAATACCTTAATTTCTACTGAAGAATTCATCACCTTGTTACTAAGTGGGAAATAATTCAAATACTTCAGGAAATACAATTTATCTGGATTTTCAGGTGAATCTTAAATTTATTTTCATGCAACTGTATTGCATTCTGTTACTATTGTCATAAGACCATAATTTTTGGGTATAGCAAGGCTCACTGTACATCTGAAGGGAAAAAAAAAGAAAAAATCTCTTATAAGTGTTTTGGTTTGGGGAGATTGGGAGAGTTCTGGTTTCTTTAACTAAAATATGAATGTTTTCAAACTCTCTTCTGGGTTGCTAGATCAGTCACTAAAGTACTTGTAGCTGGAGTAATTGGCTGTCTTAAAAATCTATGTCCTTGAAAATTTAGGAAATAAATGTATGGAAGTCTTTAAGCAGGGACAGAAAGCAAGTACTGTTCTAATCCCTAACTGCAGAAGTAACTTTGCAGGCAGCTTGTCATATGTTACATTTCTGAAAACCAAAATTCCCAAGCACATCCCTCTGCAACAATTAACATATTAGTGATGCTATTTGCCTTTGAACAACATACTGTATTTTTTTAACCTGAGGACACTTGTTATAAAAGTTACACTTGAGAATACAGTGCTTCCTCATAAGCAAATCTCAGGCTGTCACTAATGCTATTTGCATTAAATAAACATATTACACCATTCTTCCATTAAAAAGGAATTACCAGGTATGCATATAAATGTAAACATGTTTTCATTTTTGTGTCAGCGTGTCTGTTAGAGGAGACTCCAGAAAATCTTCCTTGTTTTACAAAAGCATTTTTCCCTCTCTCTCACTTGGCTATTCAGCTAAATTGTATTTTTGCATCATCTTTCTATCTTTTATTAGCGCGTGTAGGGTTTACTTCTGTACGACTGTGTGAATAAGTCTGTTGGAGGAAGGCAAAATAAATATCTCTGGATCACCTTAGGAAGTGGGAAAGCTCTTGCTTGGGCGCTGCTGTGCCACAGTGACTCCGTCCATATCAAACTAAAATCTGTGTTCCTTTAACTGGGGGAGGAAATAAACCAAAATGTGTTGTATATAAGGATACTTATTTCATTTAACCCCTTTCCCCTGAAAATATAATGGAAACATTCTTGAGCTGTGATTCTTCTTTTACCTAGTTTCATAGGAGAGAGAGAAAGTCTGCTGTGCCTTTTTTCCTATTTCTGTCTTGCAGCTAGAAATAGACCAACTGTTATAAGCAGTTGGGAAAACTTGTTTTCCAGAGAGCAAGCAAATGAAAAATTGTGGGGTTTTTTTATGAACATGAAGATAATTGGGTAGAGATCCTGTGGAGGTGAAGGGGTCCTTGCCTCCATCAAGTTGCAGTCCAGCTAGCTTCTTTTGGGGAGAACAGAAATCTTACTAAATACAAAATTTCTATGTTGCCATTTCTTGTCTACAAGGAAGTGAATGGTACGCACCAAAGCTGTGTGAAGCTTAGGCTGATCTAATTTAAAAAGTGGTCTGCTAGCTGTGACAAAAGTGACTTAGACTGTTCTGTAAATCTTATCCATCACTGAACCATCTACACCAAAGTCTTCAGAGTTCTTTAAATAGGCAGAAGCAGTTGAGCAGTGAAATATATCAGTAGATCTGGTCACTCCTGCCCAATTTTTTGGGGCTTATGATAGCCCGTAGTGCTTTCCCCAGCTGTCCAGTTAGTTGTATTGCAGTTGTCAGCATACAGCAGCTGCCTGCTGCTTTGAGCTCACAACTTGAAGAAGCAGAATGTGGTTTTATTGTTTGCTGAAAATGTATGCATGTGTACATGGCTGTTTTGCCAGCATGGTTGGAGGCCACAGATAGCTGCCTTCAGATTCCACTGGTCCAAGGGTTACAGTGGGAGCATTTTTTGAAGAGGTGAGCTGATGGAATGGTGAAAATGGAATGGAAATTCAGTGTGACTCTGCGGGAGGGACAGGCAGACAAACAAAGAAAAAACACAGAAATTTCAGGCAGTGTTTAAGCTGAAAGAGTAAATAGAAGCCTGTGCAGTAACACGGAGCTGCAAGATGCAAAATGGAAATTCAGTGTAAGCCCACATAGAGAATTGTCCTTTCTTTGTGATATAAATAAAACCTTATTTGTCAGAGTTGCAGGGTGGCTGCAGGTCCTTTCCTCCTTTCTAATAATATCAGAACTTTAATTGTTTTTTCTTTCTGTAAATTGAAAGGCTTGGATGGAGCAGGGAATTCCACGATGCTCACCTGTCAGTGACAGGTTAGAATTAGTCAGGGCATATAGCTGAAACTTTCACTTGCCCTCTGGGGAAGGTCAGTCTTGAAAGCTGGTGGAGGATGAGGGGAAGGCAAGTCTGTATCTTGGCAGTTGAAAATATGCTCAAGCTGGAAACCCCATGAGCAGACAACTTTCACAAACCACAAGGAGCAGATTTTTGTATTGGAGTTAAGACAGAAATCAGATTGTTCTGCTTGTAAAGCTCAGAAAGGCAAGTAACTCAAAGTGGAAATGCCATCCACAGGATGGGTGAGGAAAAGCTGTATATCTAACAGGAACATAATTGAAATTGTCTATGTAAGTATTTAAACCACTTCAAAGGACTAATGCAATTTCAGCATTTCATATCAGCATTTTGTTTTTGACAAGGTGACATTGTGAAAGAAATGTATTGTAAAACACTGCTGTACTGTAGGAAAATGATTGAATGTAAATATTTCAAGATGTGGACCACTGTTCAAATGTTATCATAAATCTTTGCCATTGTTTTAGGGGATAATTCTTCATGCATATTTGAGTTGAATTGATAGAACCAGCCCCTGGAAGGGTAATCTGCTTGTTATTGCCTTGCTACCACTAATACTTTAATTTTGTCTTTTCATGTATCACCTCCACCTGTATGTTATTTGTGATGATTTCAGGTTGGTTTTTTTTTTTTTTTTCATAACTAGTAGAGAGAAGTTCTTTTGTTTTCAAATTAAGAGAGTGTTTAATAGCTTTATTCTCTCTTGAAATGAGCTCGCAAACCTTCACAAGAATGTCTTTTTCCAGCTTAATATTTTCTTTCTTTTTTACTTATTGCAGGTTTGGTAGGTTTACAGTAGCTGCACTTCATTCCAAAGTGGAACAAAGTGAACGTGAAATGAACCGTCTGAAAAAGGCACTGGAAAGAAGTGATAAATACATCGAAGAAATAGAGTGTCAGCTCTTACAGCTGAAAAAGGCAGGCAAAGGAAGCCAGGCAGTGAGTGCTGTTAGTGAGAGAGTGCTTTCCACAGATGCTGAAGGAGGTGAGAGCAGTGAAGATAGAACATGTTTGAAAACCCAAGCTGAGGAGACAAAGGCTTTGAACGCCAGTCAGAGTCCTGACAGTCTTGAGCAGCTGACAAGTGGTGGAACTTGTTTAGGCTCTTCTAGTCAAGATGGCTTGAACAGCTCAAGTACCCAGTGTGCCCCAAAGAAAGAACTATTTCCAGGACGTCATAGGGTTCTCCTGGATGAAAATAGTACAAATATGGATGCCTGCTTAGAAGACCAGTGGAATAAAATTGAGGAGTGCACCCCATACAAAGATGAAGAACTTTATGATCTTCCACCACCATGCACTCCTTTTCTGTCTCTCAGTCGCCTTCAATTGAACACTCCTGATGGAAAAGAAAATGCAAGAAAACCATCAACATTCCTGAGAAAACTGAAATTTGAAGGGTTTCACAACACTTCAGATGATTGCAGCAAAGATTCTTCCGAGCACAGCACAAGCAGCTGTAGTAGCGAAAAGAAGCTGAACTGTTTTACTGCGGGAAAATCAGGGGTTTGGGGCACCTGCCCAACAAATTTTGCTGAGAACTTAGATTTTGATGGATCAGAGCAAAATTCAGTAGCTGGTCAGTCAGATGAGACAACAGCAAAGTCCAGTGATAAAACAAGTTCTTGCTTACCTAAGAGGTTGCATACTCTCTGCTCTTCTGAAATGAACCGCACAAGAACCTCCAGCGAGGCCTCTATGGATGCTGCCTACCTCGATAAGATTTCTGAGTTGGACTCAATGATGTCCGAGTCAGACAACAGCAAGAGTCCTTGCTATAATTTCAAGTCCTCTGATATTGATGGTTCTTCAAAGTCAACAGAGTGTGCTAAACTTCTGAATGGAACAGAGAAGAATCTGGAAGAGATGAATGAGGAGCAGAGTATGAAGTGTCCAGAGACAAGCGATCTGGTTGCTGACAGAACTGGCTGGAAACCTGCTATGTTTTCCAACCTCTCCCCATCTGATGTAGATATGAATGATCACTTTCCACTGTTTACAGGCCAAAATGTAGTGACTACTGATGCCAAACCTCCAAACTCTTTATTTCAAAGGGACTTTTCCTCAAATGTACTGTTCAGTAATTCACAAAGGTTATTTGAGGAACAGAAGTTTGGTTCATGTTTTTTAAAGATGTCATCTGATCTTCAAAGTCAGATTAATCCTCCTTGGATGTCTTCCTTTACAGCTGAAAGGAAAAATAAAAATGTCAGTCAGTCAACCAAGAGGAAAATTCAAAATAGCCTTTCCAGTGCTAGTCCATCAAAAACCACCAAAAACTGATTCTGCTTAGGAAATCAAACGTGACTCAAAGTTATAAACCTGCAAATGTTGAATATTTACAGGTGAACTTAATTTTTAATGACTTCCATGTAGTTCTGATCCTGTCGTTTTCAACTATGTGAAAACTGAACATTTGTCTGCCCATTGCAAGCTCTTTGCTAAGGAAGAACCATTCTGGATTCTTTTGACTGGGCATTTTATTTACCTGGGGGCTTGGGAGTTTTTGATGCTCTTTAAGTTATCAGATTACATGTTCTTCCAATTGTGAGCGCAGCTAATGGCTCCTTGACAGTTCTAAATGGTCTTGTCAAATTAGTCATTTATGTAAGAATTAGTTTTAAAGGTTACATTTCCCATTCCTAAAGATTACATTTTGTGCATGTAAGGCAGTTACTGGCCATATATCCTATGGATTCATGAAACTGCTATAAATTAATGCCAGTTTTGCCATAAAACCTGCCTCCCAGAGGAAATGTTTCTGCTTGGACTATTTCATAGCACTGTACTGTACTGAAACTCTTGTTTTAAGTGGGTGTAAGGTAGCAGCCCCTTTCTTTTCAGGGTCACAGCACTTCAGTTAGAAAAATCACTTCTAACGCTGTAATTATGGCTTGTCTCTTTTTGAAGTTAAGCACAATTTTTAATTTAGTGCCCAAAAATCATTGTTATTCTAAATGTGTTTAGTATGCCTGTATAGACCATAAAAATGGGTTTGTATGCTAATGATTTGTTTACCTAATGTGCACTGAACATCTTACATTAATACTGTACCATTTTACATTAATACTGCATGCTTTTCTATGTGAATTGAATAAAACATGTTATAAGCACTGTAATCCTTCATGTTGCCTCAAATATTGAATTTAAAAAAAAAAAAGGGGAAACTTTTTTTCCCCTAATTTGGAAAATACATATCTAAGTTTTGTAAAGCATAAACCTGAGCTTATTCACAAAGAAAAAATTCAAAAATCTCCCTTCCTCTCCTTGTTAGACATAGAAGCATTCCAGTGTCAGCATCGATGCGGTTGATGGAAATGGTTTTCAGCCTCTCTGGAGGTGACTCTTCCAGAAAGTATTGCACAGGTCAACATAATGTGATGGCCTGCTACAGGCAGGAGACCTAATTAAGCAGCAGAGCAAAATTGGTTTCTTTGCATTATTGTGTTTTAAGTCTTTTTAAGGCCATATTTAATTACAAAATGGAGGGGGATTTTTTTCTATATAGGACTCTGATGGCATTTCTTAGAAACAGACGTCCTTGCTTCATCAATACCTATGGTATGAAAAATCCATATGCTGCCTTTTGTCCCTCTGAAAAGAGTGATAGCTACTTGGAAAATTTCAATGGACTGGCTCATCTTGTAGAGTTAGGTTCTGTAAGCTGTTTGAACAAGAACTACACCTCCCATTGTAATGTGAGCATGCATTTGTGCAATTGATGTGTTCATTCTGAACTGGGACTTTTCTTTTTTGAGCTTTACCAAAAAATCATCATTCAAGCCATGCATGCAGTCATGAAAACTGAGACTGCAAACAGTCTAGTGTTTTGTGGTGACAGGCAGGATGGCATTGTTCTTGCATATACTGCTTTCAGTATACCACCTGAATTTTTAATCTTCACAGAAAACTCTAGTTGTTCAATTTTAATATATATTTCAGAAAATTCCGAAGTCTCAAAACCGACTCTTAAGTTATCTGTTACTTGATTTGACAAGTTTTACTAAGAGTCAAAAGAATGCTGCCTTGCTTCAACTGTTTGAGAGAAAAGACAAACACTTTATTAACACATCCTTGTGTTGCAGAGCAATCACAAACACACACTAAGTGCTGTGTGTTGTGGGTTTGTTTCATTTTGTGAATTTATGGGCTTAATTTTACACTGATTTTTCATGTTTCACTTCCAGTTACAGAGGCATGAATACAACTGGTGTCATGCCTGAAATCAAACTAGAATAAAGGAGTTATTTTCAAGTTACTCGTCCATTGAGCAGGAACACCACATACAGACTTGCTTTGTTTTGACCACACATGTCTTGCAGCTTGGATGGATAGAAGACCCAAGCCTAAGGTTAAAAAGGTTGCATTCCTCTTGGCTTAAAATTTGGTAGTGTGATCAGTGCAATATCAACTCAAAAATTTCAACTAAATGTAATGACTGGGTTTTCTTCAGGTACAAACTTCTCAGCTGTACATGGGGTTTCAGTTCTCCAGGCTGTGTTCAGTCGATGCCTTCCTTGCCTAATCTCCTGCACTTGATAAACTGGCCTAAACTGGAGCTCATTGCTGTTAATTTTTAATGGTAGTTACCTAGTTATGTAGTAACGTAGAACTGGAATACACAAGATCTACTACTTTACTATTAGAATTTTTATTGAGACAATAGACATTTCCAGGTGCTGTACAGAAGACATCTATGATGTCTAATGATATTTAATACCTCATAAAATTACTTATCTAGTAATACCTACTGTACTAAATACAAGGCAGTTTGCAGATTTTAACACATGAGAATGCTCTCCAGGACTTTAGCTCAGGGAAGTGAGTTTGCTACCAGTCTGAGTTTGTCGTTCGTGAAATCTTTTGGGTTATTTGTAAGAGCAGGAGTGCTAAGGTCAAGTGTTTACTTAGTTATCCTCAGTTTTACCTACACAAAGTCTGGCAAGTGACTTGCTTATCCACCATTCCCTATAGGCCTTATTTCTGCTTGGCATTGCTTCCTCAGGTGAGGGGCAACCAGAATAGCTCTGCCTACAAGCACCAGACACAGACTTGGGCTGTGTTGGGTTTTAAATGTGCACTATTGTCTCTTTATGAAGAGCCTTTAAAAAGGGACTAAGGGGCACAATGCACAGTCTTTATATGCAGTACAAGCTGTGCTAACTTGGTCACTCATCCTTCAACCTTCATTTCTCACCTTTTCCCCCACCAATAACGCCCTTTCAAGGCAGTTTAAACTGACTGAGTCTGATCCTAATTCTTGCACAGTATCCAAGTCATGCCTCTGACTCCCAGCAACTGTAGGCTTGAAACACAGCCCTTACACACCTCTTTTGTGCTGTGGTTATGGTTAAAGTTTTTAAACTGTGCGCACTCCTTCCTTGCTGCTTTTTGGCATAAGAGCATCCCCATGTAAATGGACTAAGGCTTCTACACTTTTTCCTTCCCAGGTTTGAACCAGGGAAAAGCAGCTCTGAGGTAATTGAGGTAAAAATCTCAATAGGGAGGTTTGTGATTATTCCAAGGATTGTCCCTTTGGCTACTAATCCATGTCCAGCCCTTCCTGCACCTTGATTCCTTGCAGCAGTCCTCTGCTGCTGTGACAAGCCACCTGCTTGTCAGGCCTGGCTAAAGGGGTGGCCTGGCTCTCCTGCCTTTGTGGCCCAGCAGTGAGGCACTGCCTCAGTGTCCCTCAGCCCTAACAGGAAAAGCCGTCTTCATTAGCTGGGGAGTGGAGGGGAAAGCACAGCTGGAAAGCTTGTGTGTGACAGCTGTGCATGTGGTGAGAGAGAGCAGGAGATTGAAACTGGGATGCAGAACAATTGAAGCTGAGTACTCCCGGTTTTCTCAGCTTTTCTCCTAAGTAGAAAGCATTGTCTCCTCCCTAAAGCTCTTACGGGCTGTGTGGGTGCTGGTTTTCAGGGAAGCTGAGAAGACAGGTAGCCAAGCTGCTCCTACATCGTGCTCATGGGGCCATCGGGTGCCCGTTCCAAGGCAGCAGAAAGTGCCAGGGGAAACCCGGGACGGAATGAGAAGAGTCCCTGTCCCTCTCCCGAGTCTCTCTCCCCTTGGCAGCATGCCTGGGAAAGCAGTGCGGACTAGCCGCAGGGCTGGGCGGCTCCGAGGCCGCCCGGCTCTCACAGAAAACGGTGTCGGGGCTGCTTTTTAACCTGGCCGCCTTAGAGATGTCCCCAAATTTTGGGGAGAGAAGTGTTGGCGCTGGCTGCCAGCCAGGAAAACGGCACGGAGCCCCTATGCCCTGCCCAGAGGGTGTCGTGGGGATGCGCCTGCCCCATCCCTTCCCGCCAGGGTCTCGTCCTCCACCTGCTCAGCCAGGATTCCAGCTCGGAAAAAACACCGGGGGAGGCCGAGGTGTCCCGTGTCCGTGGGCTCGCTCCTCCCTGGGCTCCCCCGCCCCACACAAACCCTCATTGCGGCTTTTTTTCCCACCTTCACTGTTAACAAAACGCGGTGATTAAGACTTGAAACCAACAAAGAGTTTTTCTTCCACCTTAACCTTGCACACAATCCTTTAACAAATTAATTAATCCTAATGAATTAACACTTCATTTATTTAAACGCGCTACAGTTCATGAATTAAATTTTCATGCAGTGATTAAAGGCTGTTAAAATATGCATGATTTCGTTAAAATTTTATAATAAATCAGGGCAATGTGTTACATGACAAGGCAACTACTTCCCAGCCCCTCGGAAGGTGCTTTGATTGGCGCGGGGGGCGGGGGGAGCCGAGCGCTCCGCTCCCGTTTGGGCGGCCGGGCGGGCCCGGGGCGCGGTGGGACGCGGCTGGGACACAGCCCTGTCCCCTCGGAGCGCCCTTGGTGCCTCTCGGGGCCGGGAAGCTGCGTTTTCCGTGTGCCCCACCGAAACGTGGCGTCCGTGCAGCGCGGGGATCGCGGACACGGGTGAAAGGCAGCAGCCGGTTTGCCCACGGAGCGGGGCTGCAAGGGAGCAGGGATGTTTCTGGGATGTTTTGCTGAAAGGGCTCCTCGGTGCGCTTTTTAAATCCTCCGCATCACTTGAAATAGAGAGCGAGAAACTTTACTACCAACAGGACCTGTGGTGTTTTCCGCCGGACCTCTCCCTAGCTGCTCCGGGCTCCTTCCTTTCCCGAAAGGGGACGTTGTGAACTACCTTGGGACTTAAATCACCATCAAGCGTTTCAATTTTTAATATGACAACATTCTACACTTTGGCTGCAAAAGCAATTATTGCGGCTTGTACATCAGTAATTAGCAGGTCTTTGCTGATGTAAGGAAAGTCCTCATTAGGACAAGGAAATACTTTCTGTGCATTCACCCAAGGGTTGGTTGTGTTTTGTTGTGCGTTTTGGTTTTTTTTCTTCTGAAGGTTAATTTTGACCATTGAAAGGGAAAATAGCTTTTACTTTAAATGGGATTTGACTTTCTGTGAACTTGGCCAAATAACACATTTACTGTAGGTTTTGTCTCAGTGCTCCCAGTGACACTCAGGGTAGGACAAATACCGCGACTACAAAGTGTAAAGTTAACATTTGCTGAAATGAAAATATCCAGAGGGTTTAGAGTGAGCGGTGAGATCCACATTAGCTGGTTTTTTTTTAAGTCGGGATATATAGCAAACTATGATCAGACGTTAATAGTTAATATCATAAGCTTTAGTATATTCATCTTTGGGGAATCCTAAAAAGAGAAATCAAATACAATGGGTTACAGTAATTAATTTATAAATCGTTTCACTGTGGGAATAAGGGGTTACTTTATTGCTTTCTCGAGATAGGCAGTTCAGTCAATTAAGGAATTCTGCCTATTTCTTGCATTTGAAGCCGGAGAAAACTACGGGAGACAAGTAAATGTGTATATATATGTGCCTCCCTTGCTTTATTGAGCATCTCGGGCCATAAACGTAGGGCTACAGCATGGTCGTGTCGCCAATGAACTCGCTCCTCAAAGCCTGCGAGTTTATTGCCATCAGTATTCATGAGGCTGGGCGTACCCACGAGGAATAGAAACAACAGCGAACATTAAAATAAAATCTATTACCAGGCCCGCGCGATTCTGAGCCCGGCTCAAGCCGTCTGCCCGGGGAGCTGGCAGTGGTGGCAGGGACAGGGGAGCTGTCACCTGGGGCTGGTGACAAGGGGTGCGGGCTCCCGGCCGGCCCGGGGAGCCCCCTCGGGCAGCAGCCCCTGCGCTCGGTGCGGCCAAGCAAGCAGCAGGGCAGCGCCGGCACCGGCTGCTGCAGCGCCTCTGTAGCGGGAGTCGCGGTCAGGGGGCAATTTTTAGCGATGTTTTAGGAGTTAGCCTAAAGTTGGCTCTAGAGAAGAAAGAAAAAAAAATAAAAGAGTCTTGAGAAGAAAAGTTTTTCCTCCGGGACTTGTAAAGTGACATTCCAAACGGTGCTCCACAAAAACCCCTCTTGTCCTTCTTCTCCCCTCTCCTGAAAGATCAGACTTGGCTGCACCTCCCTAAGGATGCAGCTGCCCCCGGGGAGGCAGCGGGGAGCGGGCGGGGGCAGCAGCAGCCGCCGCCTCCTCCCCGGGGTCGGGAGAGGCTCCTCTCCCCCTCACACCGCCACCCCCGTTAGTCGGGCGGCCGCCACCCGGGCGGATTCAGGGATGGAGCGAGGAGCCCCGGAGAGGGGGTGTGTCTCCAGCCGGGCGGGACTGCCTCCCCCCGAGGAGGATCCAGTAGGATTCATATGGCAGGCTGCCGAGACGGCGCGCCCGCCCCCATCCCAGGG